>NW_026973709.1:457500-485000 GCF_035594125.1 Scylla paramamosain
TTACTGAGAAAAAAGCAAATAAGTTATGTTAATCTGACTGCCATTGCAACCAAATCAATCTGAAATAATTATGCTTAAGTTTTTTTCAATATTTCTCTATATATAAAAGGAATTATATACCCATACTACACCCATACATAGATCATTCATCCATACACACACCCTATATCCCTTCACCCATAGGAATGTATATTTACTGAGAAAAAAGCAAACCATTGCAACCAAAACAATCTGAAATATGCTTAAGTTTTTTTCAATATTTTTAAACATGTAAAGGGAATTATATACCCATACTGCACCCATACATAGATCATTCACCCATACACACCCTATATCCCTTCACCCATAGCAATGTATATTTACTGAGAAAAAAGCAAATAAGTTATGTTAATCTGACTGCCATTGCAACCAAAACAATCCGAAATATGCTTAAGTTTTTTCAATATTTCTCTATATATAAAAGGAATTATATACCCATACTGCACCCATACATAGATCATACACCCATACACACACCCTATATCCCTTCACTCATAGCAATGCATATTTACTGAGAAAAAAAGCAAATACTTTATATTAATCTGACTGCCATTGCAACCCAAACAATCTTAAATATGCTTAAGTTTTTTCAATATTTCTCTATATATAAAAGGAACTGTGTACCCATACTGCACCCATACATAGATCATACACCCATACACACACCCTATATCCCTTTACCCATAGCAAAGTACACTTACAGAGAAAATTATGGTTTTAAATATCGTATCACTCTATAAAAATACGTCATTAAGAACTTGTACCTTTGTTTGCGTTTGTTTGTGTCCCTGCGTACATGACAGTGATGAGACGCATACACACACAAACGTACACTTGAAGCACACACACACACACACACACACACACACACACACACACACACACACACACAGAAAACAGTAACAGAACAACAGTATATTAGGAAGTAGGAATTTTTCACTAATACTGCACCATACTCATGTATCCCTTTGTTCCCAGTGGTGCAGGAAGGACTCGTCTACCTGCACCACTGGCCACTATATAACACGTCACTGTACCTTCACACTGTACCATTAGAAGCGCCACTGTGTTGAACTTCCAAGAAGTTTGAGACCTTCTACTGTTCATGTCACTGTAGATTTTTACTGTAGCTTATGACTTCAATGGTACCCAACATATCTGCTTACCCTGTATCACTGTACCTAACCTAACATAACATAACACAACTTAACCTAACCTAACTTAACCTAAATTAACCTAACCTAACTTAACCTAAATTAACCTAACCTAACTTAACTTAACCTAACCTAACTTAACCTAACCTAACTTAACCTAACCTAACATAACTTAACCTAACTTAATGTAACCTAACCTAACCTAACATAACCTAACCTAACTTAACCTAACCTAACTTAACCTAACCTAACTTAACCTAACTTAACCTGACCTAACATAACCCAACTTAATGTAACCTAACCTAACCTAACCTAACCTAACCTGACGTAATCTAACCTAACCTAACCTGACCAGACTAAAATATTAAATAAATAAATAAATAAATTAGGAAAGGAAAATGTGTAGTAGTAGTAGTAGTAGTAGTAGTAGTAGTAGTAGTAGTAGTAGTAGTAGTAGTAGTAGTAGTAGTAGTAGTAGTAAACTATCATTATGTAGTCAAAGCTAAAATAGTCAAATTAATATCAATTTCAGCCTAACCTGCACTGACCTGACCTAAGCAAAATTAAACTAAACCTAACCTGACCTGACCTAACTTAACCTAACCTAACTTAACCTAACCTAACGTAACCT
This sequence comes from Scylla paramamosain, assembly GCF_035594125.1. NCBI lineage: Eukaryota > Metazoa > Arthropoda > Malacostraca > Decapoda > Portunidae > Scylla > Scylla paramamosain. The sequence goes on from NW_026973709.1 coordinate 459,325, forward strand.
AACCTAACGTAACTTAACCTAACCTAACCTGACCTGACTTAACTTAATGTAAGCTAACTTAACCTAACCTAACTTAACCTAACCGAACGTAACTTAACGTAACCTAACTTATTCTAGAGTAACCTGACCTGACCTAACCTAACCTGACCTAATTTTGATGAACTGAAGCTAACCTAACCTAACTCAGCCGACCTAACCTAACCAAACCAAATTATATAAAAATAAATAAGTAAAATAACAAAAAGAAATAGAAAAAAATGCATGATTCAGGATTCCGAACCTAACCAAAAAATTAGATAAAAAAAAACGCAATAAATAAATAAATAAACAAATATATCGGAAGAAAACGAGAAAAAAACAGTCTTACAGGTGTTTTTGAGGTACTATGGCACGTGGTACACAGCCAAGTCCTTCTGCTGCACCATTAACACCACAATGTACACTGACATGGTACACCAACAGTGGGAGTCTTGCAAGTTCATCCACCACTCTCGGAAATCGTTTACAAGGTCTCGGAACATCACAGTTAGGTTAAGTTTTTGGGGTACAGTTTCAAGGTACAGTGACGCATGCTACAGTGGCTTATGGTGAAGGTAGACAAGGCCTTCCTGCACCATTAGCACCATAGGGTACAGTGCTGTGGTACTGTAGCATTGAAATTTTAAGCACACGAGAAAAAAAACTATTTTTTTTTAGGTGAGGGCCAGTTAAGTTTTTGTGGTACAGTTTCAAGGTACAGTGATGCATGGTACAGGGGCTTATGGTGAAGGTAGACAAGGCCTTCCTGCACCATTAGCACCATAGGGTACAGTGCTGTGGTACTGTAGCACTGAAATATTAACCACACGAAAAAAAAAAAAACGATATCTTTTTTTCAAGTGAAGGCCAGTTAGGTTAATTTTTTTGGGTACAGTTTTAAGGTACAGTGACGCATGCTACAGTTGCTTATGGTGAAGGTAGACAAGGCCTTCCTGCACCATTAGCACCATAGGGTACAGTGCTGTGGTACAGTGACATCAAGAAATTAAGAAAACAAACTGAAGATTCATTCACCTCCTAGACCCAAAGCATACATTCATACTTTTATCATTACAGGTACAAATCTATATATACAGTGACACATGACAAATATATACATGCATTTTCTATGTATGGGTATTGTATAGGACATGTCATTCCCCTTATGTACGGAGAAATGAAAAAAAAAATTAAAAAAGGCAAATTTGAAAGCAATGTTTTGGCAGGGTGAAGTGGGCACAGTTAACTTGCATTTTTCTCACTACTGCTATATATCTACAGGTAGTGGGGTAGAGGGTAGATGTATGGATATATAATCTATATATGGACGCTGTATGGAACTATGGATAAGCGCTGATGAGGAGAAACTAGCAAAAATTATAACGAGAGTCCGCCTGATGAGAGGACGGAGATGACACGATCTAACCAATACTATTTCATGAAAGGCTTGGACTATTAAACTGAGACATGAATAGTAAATGTATGTATGTATGAACTATGTATGGTCAGTATATGGGCGTATAAATAAGCGTAGGAGAGGAGAAATTAGCATAAAGGTTAATATTATCAGTCTGGGATCACAGAGAGAGAGAGAGGGAGGGGGGATGGAGATGCAGGCACAGGTGACGCTGACTAACAAACTATCTTATTTAACTACAGACTAGGACTATCGGGCTGGGATGTGAATAGTAGATATATAAATGTATAACCCACCTATGGGCGTCGTGTGGGCGTGTGGATGGGCGTGAATGAGGAGAAACAAGGAAAAAAAAGAATGGCACCGATGTTTTGGGGAAGGGGCGGGGAAAGGAAGGAAAAATATGGAAAGATTATCTTGTTATTTTTCCTATTATAGACACATTTTTACATGCATAGAAAGTCAGGGTACATGTATCAATGTATAATCTATGTATGGACGCAGTATAGATGTATAAATAAGCGTAGCAGGGAAGAAATAAGCAAAAATGTTAGCGACAAGGCGGATGTTTGGGGTCGGATGATGGGGAGAGGAGTCCAAACACGTACTATCAGACTATCTCACTGACAGCTTGGACTATCACGGTTATACATTCATGGCAGATGTATGGGTGTATAAACTATCTATACACGCAGTATGGCGGTAACAATAAGCGCAGGAGATAAGAAAACTGAAAAAAAACGAATGAAGAGAGGGCCAAGTTGGTGACAGGCAGCGGAGGGGAGAGAGAGAGGGAGGCGGACATTGAAGAACCATTAATGTCATTGTATCTCACTACTATTTTGGACTATCAGGCTGATACGTGCAGGGTGAGCAGGTGTGACTATTACCTTCGCGATCTGGAAGGCATCAGCTTGCAGAGTCTCAAAAATTTGTATTTCCTCAACCTCTTGCTTGTTGGTGGCCTGCACGGAGGACCTGAGCCCATCAAACACAGTCTTCGTAAATCTCTTCATCTTTCACGTTACGGCCTGTTGCGTTTGACCTGACCTTGACCTGCAGGCTTACATGGCTCTACAGGCTAGGGGAAGGCCTGGGGCACATGTCTGGCGGGTCAGGCTAGGGCAGGCTGCAGGCTGGGAGACAAGATTCGCTATTACACTTTTCGATCACTGAAATGAACCGAGTAGCTGCGCGCGCCATGACGTCAGCTAGGAAGATGCCAGATTTGTTTCACTCCCCTGGTCTGGCACTGTAAGGCTCTATGTGGCACTGTACGCACTCACACACCTTATACAGCCCATACACACCTGCACACACCCATACACGAACCACCAGCACCTCTAAAACAGCGAAGGGAAATATTGTACAGTCTCCAACGCAAGCAATGTCTGCAAACCCGATTTTACATTTTGAGACCACTGGCACTATACAAGGCACCCTACTCATACACACACACACACACATACACTATACAAAGCCATACACACACACCCATACACCCTTAACAGCCCCAAGAGGGAGGAAAATTAAGAAGTATACGGTTCTATTGGCACCATGGCACTTATGGCACTGTGGCACTAGAGAAGGCCTGTACACACACACACACACACACACATACACACACATATATACACTATACAAAGCCATACACACACACCCATACACCCTTAACAGCCCCAAGACGGAGGAAAATTAAGGAGTTCACGGTTCTATTGGCACTTATGGCACTGTGGCACTATACAAGGCCTGTACACACACACACACACACACACACACACACATACAGCCATACACACGTACATAAAGAATCAGACTCTTTCACTCATTCAATTAACAAAAAAAAACCCAGACTATTCGCCACTCAAAAAACATAATATTTTTTCAATGGCACTGCGGCATTGTGAAGCCACCATGCAAAATATTTACACTCGTATTATAAAAAAAAAAAAAAACTGGAGGGTTCATTAGTTTGATAAAGCCTTCAAATGCACAGAGAGAGGTTATAATAGTAATAGTAATAGTAATAGTATGTTGCAGGAGGGAGAAGGAGGAGGGGGAGGAAGGGGAGCGGAAAAGAATGAAGATCTCTCTCTCTCTCTCTCTCTCTCTCTCTCTCTCTCTCTCTCTCTCTCTCTCTCTCTCTCTCTCTATCTATCTATCTATCTATCTATCTATCTATCTGACTATCTATCTATCTATCTATCTCACATTAACAGGTTGTAATTGTTGTCATAAGGTAGAAGTGACATTAACAACATTTCTATATAACGAACACGAGAAATACTTAAGGAAAACGTAAATTTATGATATTTTAGGGTTGACTCAAGTAAATTTAAGAATAAACAATTACTTATATATGTACTATTCAAAGTAGTATCTATCTGTCATTTATAGCACTACTACTACTACTACTACTACTACTATTACTTATGCAGAAGGATGGGGGAGAGAAATTAGGAGGAAGAGGAGGAGGAAGAAGAGAAGAAGAAGAATTTTTGTAAGTCTCTCTCTCTCTCTCTCTCTCTCTCTCTCTCTCTCTCTCTCTCTCTCTCTCTCTCTCTCTCTCTCTCTCTCTCTCTCTCTCTCTCTCGTTCTTTCTCTCTCTCTCAAAAAAAAAAAAAAAAAAAAAAAAAAAAAATATATATATATATATATATATATATATATATATATATATATATATATATATATATATATATATATATATATATATATATATATATATATATATATATATATATATAAATAAAATAAATAAATAACTAAATAACTAAATTGAAAAAAACAAACAAAAAAGAAATAAATAATAATAAACAAAGAAAAATAAACAAAATTTACCAAAAAATAAATAAATATATATGAACATAAACAAAAAAATCGTCGTACATTTTGTAATAACTATTTAACACCGCAAACTCCCGCTCTCTCTCTCTCTCTCTCTCTCTCTCTCTCTCTCTCTCTCAAGAAAAGATACATAATTACGAAATCATTAATAGTAGTAGAAAGGCTATTTTATATATATATATATATATATATATATATATATATATATATATATATATATATATATATATATATATATATATATATATATATATATTTCGCCAATAAATAATTATAGTCGATTCATATAACAGTAAATGTTAACACTATCGCAAAACTATCATAAATTACACTGTATAACAATGAAAAAAAAAAAGCGGAAATGAGACTATCCTTTTCTAGAGTTATTTTTTGCGTAGATTACGAATATAACATCCGTTTCTTTCTGTGACCCTCCAGTTCTTCGTAAATAGCAGTGCCCGCAATGTCTATCTGAACGGTATTTTTTGTTGCTTTTACCCAATGAGTGGAGGCTGTTCATAGATGGATCCCTTTACAGCATAAAAGCAGTTCTGTTGCACATTGGGAACACCATGCCTTCAGTTCCAGTTGCTTACTCAGTCATTTTAAGAGAGACATATGAGAACCTTGCTTTTATTCTAGACCGCATAAGTTACAAAGAGCATGAGTGGTTAATTTGTGCAGACTTGAAAGTAGTATCCATACTTAATGGGCTACAAACTGGATACACCAAATTGATGTGGTTTCTTTGCAAGTGGGACAGTAGGGCCAGATCAGAACATTATATACGCTCAGAATGGCCATCTGGGGAATCTATGACGCTTGGATGCCATAATGTAATTCATGAGCCACTAGTTAAGAAGGAGAAAATCATTTTGCCACCACTGCATATAAAACTAGGCCTAATGAAGCAATTTACCAAGCACTGCAACATAACAAGCCATGTTTCGAGTATCTCAAAGGGATCTTCCCTAAAATTAGTGATGCCAAGATTAAAGAGGGTATATTTGTAGGCCCTCAGATTCGCAAGCTTATAAATGATGAGGACTTTGAGGCGACAATGGATGAACCTGAGCTAGCGGCCTGGCATGCATTCAAAGATGTATGCAGAGGGCTTCTGGGAAAGCACCAAGAGTCCCAGCGAGAGCGTAAAGTGGAGAGGCTAATCAAATGCTACCAAGATCTCGGATGCAATATGTCACTGAAGATACACGTTCTTCATTCTCATCTGTCCTTCTTCCCAGAGAACGCAGCAGATGTGAGTGATGAACATGGAGAGAGGTTCCATCAAGATATAGCGTCAATGGAAAACAGGTACAAGGGAAAATGGAGCCCTGCTATGCTGGCTGACTTCTGTTGGAACCTGAAGCGTGACACGCCTGAGACGTCTTATAAAAGAAGAAGTAAATACTAGATTGTACGTTAATACATTATATAAAGTTAACAAACATTATATATTAATTAAATAAATACAATGAAGACATTTAATCTGACTTTGGGAGCAAAATACATTTATGGAGTCTTGGAAATCTCTATTAATTGCATAATTATTAAAACAGCGATTTACAAAAAATTGTGACGTGGCATGAAATTTTTGTTATCAAATTTGAATTCAGCACAATGAACTTCATAATAAAACGCACATGAGAACTATGTGAGATCAATTCAATTTCTCTTTAGTTTGCGTTAAAATATTTTGTTTTCTCTAGTACTTCAATTTTCAAGATGGCCGCCGCCCACTCCTTGGAAATCATAGGGTCGAAAGTCTTCCAATATGCATGTTAATAGCGACCATATTGTCTTTACCTATATAAAGTATTTTTTTCCTCTTTTCTTTAACTTTCTTGCACTAAAAACTGATAATTAATAGTACAAAACAACACAAATAATTGATAAAATAGAAGACTCTTACACTATCCTAAAAACTGTCTAAAATAGTATTGGAAGATTCAATTATTGTTTTAGTTTATGTTAAAATTCTCCGTTTTCTCTAATGCAAGACAGCCGCCGTTCTCTTTGATCTCCCTTGTTTACAAACAGTAGGGTCGAAAATCTTACAAATTTACGTGTTTATATAGACCTTATTGACATTACAGGGATTGCTAGAGAGAGAGAGAGAGAGAGAGAGAGAGAGAGAGAGAGAGAGAGAGAGAGAGAGAGAGAGAGAGAGAGAGAGAGAGAGAACGAAAAGAAGAGAAGGAAGAGGAGGAAGAGGAGAAGGAAGAAGAAAAAGAAGAGGAAGAAGAGGAAGAAAAGAGGAGGAGAAAGAGGAGGAGAAGGAGGAGGAACAAACAACAATAACCTCCTCTTCCTCCTCCGCCTCCTTCTCTTCCTCCTGCTCCTCCTCTTCTTCCTCCTCCTCTTCTTATTCCATTAGTTCCTTTCTCTACTACTACTACTACTACTACTACTACTAGTACTAAATTTATCTGTGGTGTATACCTCTCACCTAACTCCTCTGACTATAAGAAATTGTTTGACTACTTAACTTCCGAAGTGGAGCACATTCTGACCCTCTTCCCTTCTTGGAGACTTCAATGTTCACCACCAGCTTTGGCTTTCCTCTCCCTTCACTGACCATCCTGGTGAACTAGCCTACAACTTTGCTATCCTCCATCACCTAGAGCAATTGGTGCAACACCCTACTCGTATTCCTGACCGTCTTGGAGATACGCCCAACATTCTTGACCTTTTCCTGACCTCTAATCCTTCTGCTTATGCTGTCACCCTTTCTTCTCCGTTGGGCTCCTCCGATCACAATCTCATATCTTTATCTTGTCCTATCACTCCAATCCCTCCTCAGGATCCCCCTAAGCGAAGGTGCCTCTGGCGTGTGTTTTTGGTGTGTTTTGAAGGTGTTTTGGTGTGTTTTGATGTGTTTTGAAGGTGTTTTGGTGTGTTTTGGTATGTTTTGAAGGTGTTTTGGTGTGTTTTGGTGTGTTTTGAAGGTGTTTTGAGGGTGTTTTGGTGTGTTTTGAAGGTGTTTTGGTGTGTTTTGGTGTGTTTTGAAGGTGTTTTGAGGGTGTTTTGGTGTGTTTTGGTGTGTTTTGAAGGTGTTTTGAGGGTGTTTTGAAGGTGTTTTGGTGTGTTTTGGTGTGTTTTGAAGGTGTTTTGAGGGTGTTTTGGTGTGTTTTGAAGGTGTTTTGGTGTGTTTTGGTGTGTTTTGAAGGTGTTTTGGTGTGTTTTGAGGAGGTATTTTGGTGGTTTTCCTTGGAATGACTACTGCTTCCGTGTCAGAGAGCCGTCTTTGTGTGCTGAGCGCATAACAGAGGTGATAGTGTCTGGCATGGAGGCGTACATTCCTCACTCTTTTTATCCTCCTAAACCTTCTACACCTTGCTTCAACGCCAGTCAAGTTAGTGGAGACTGGGACAATTGTTTAAACACACAACCGCCAAATTTGAAATGAGCCCTGCGGTGTTTACATTGACAATTCTTCATCTATTGTATGACCTTGTGTGAAGTCATTGAAAAAGCGTGTGTTATTACCAAATGTTTAATTGTCATGGAAGAATTCAGGTAGACTCTTTAAATTAATCTATACAGCTTGGGTCTACCACAGATTAACGTACGCTCTGCACCACATTATCATACGCTCTGCACCACATTAAAGTACGCTCTGCACCACATTATCGTACGCTCTGCACCACATTATCGTACGCTCTGCACCACATTACCGTACGCTCTGCACCACATTATCGTACGCTCTGCACCACATTAACGTACGCTCTGCACCACATTAACGTACGCTCTGCACCACGCTATGTATACTATCACCGCATTTCATTTATCATTCTTTTTTCTTTTCGTTCATAATTTGTTCTGTATTATATATTATTATGTATTTATGTATTTATTTATTCGTCTCCATTATCTTCATTTTTTCTTATAATTTATGTATTATAATTTAATCTCTCTCTCTCTCTCTCTCTCTCTCTCTCTCTCTCTCTCTCTCTCTCTCTCTCTCTCTCTTAATCCAACTGCCAGGAAGCACAATTTCGGTAAATTTTCTGAACCTATTAAAATTGAGAAGGAAGCAGCAATAAATCGGAATCTCTTGAAATCCATGACTCTCAATTGACGTACTGATGTTTCGATAGACTTGACAGTACATGCAGGATAGTGAATTGTTATTAGTTATTCAGATAATGACATGAATATATATAATTAGTTAAATATTAGCCAGAAGTGCCATACCATCAGGAGACACATACAAAACTATATTACATATTTACGTTAAAGGAAATAAACTATCAGCGAAAATCAACCCTTTATTGTTTATTTTATGACAGAGGGCGAGACGGGACCTGCGACTCTCAACACCAATCAACACCTGACAAACTGCGACAATTTCCACACTAAAAAATAAAACGATCTCCCTTTTTTTGTCAATAGCACTAACCACTCCCGAACACAAAAGATGAACGTAAAAATTAACCCCCCTTTAATTAAAAACAATAAAAATAATGATAATAGTAAATAAATTAATAAACAAAATAATTAAATATGATAAACTGTCTTAAATTATCTTTCCCTTTCCATGCAATCCACACCACGAGACCCAGACAGCACCACCACGTACTGCTACACCCATCCAGGGACTGAGACACCCTGCACACATCACGTCTATCTCTCTACACCCCAAAACACATCCAAAACACCCCAAAACGCATGCACACCCACCTTAAACACCCAGAAACAGCCTTATCCACCCACAGCACACCCCTAGCCACCCAAAACACACCCAAACTCCTTAAAAATACCCAAAAAAAACACTTAAAATACCCCAAAACACACCCAAACTCATCCAAAACTGACCAAAACACCCCAAAAACACACCCAAACACACTCAAAACTGACCAAAACACCCCAAAACACACCAAAACACCCCAAAACACACCCAAAACACACCCAAAACTGACCAAAACACACCCAAAACTGACCCAAACACCCCAAAACACACCCAAACACACTCAAAACACCCCAAAAACACATGAAGAATGCCACAAATGAATATAAATATTTAAATATATACACATGACACAGGGTGGGAAGGGAGTATTGAGGAGTAGGGGAAAGGAAGGGTGCAACAAGAAGCAGGGAGAGACAGGGTGTAATAAGATGAGACAAACAGCCGGACAGGGAAATTAGACAGGGTTTATTGAGATGGACAAATAGGGATAGTTTAATGAGATGCAAGGGTGATACAGGGTGTATTAAGCTATAGGGGCAGACAGGAAGGGTGTACTAAGGTGTATGAAGACAGGAAGGGTGTATTGAAGTGTGGGACAGACAGACAGACAGACAGACAGAGAGACAGACAGACAGAGAGGGAGAGATTAAAAGAGAAAATTTGAGATAGACAAAGGATATGAGAGAAAGAGAAAGAGAGAGAGAGAGAGAGAGAGAGAGAGAGAGAGAGAGAGAGAGAGAGAGAGAGAGAGAGAGAGAGAGAGAGAGAGAGAGAGAGAGAGAGTACTAATCATCTCAATCATTCAATAAATTCCTAATATATGTATAGATTTGTGTATACTAGTCTTACCTAATGTGTGTATAGATTTCCAAGCATATACCAGCATCTCTTATGAGTTTATGTGCTTATATCAGACTTAGCAAAGATTTGGATGTGTCTCTAAATATATACTAGTGTTTGTATACAAGTTTGTGTGTATACTAGACTTATTAAGAGTTTATGTGTGTTTCTAAGAGTATACAAAGCATAGCAAGTGTTTATATATATCTGTAAGTGTATACCAGTGTTTGTGTGTGTATACCAGCATCATATAGTGTTTGTAATGGTTTAAATGTACACTAGTCCTTTTTAATTGTTACCTTCTCACTATCCCAGCCCTCCAGATACACCTGAGGCACACAGCGTCACCCCAGTACAGCCCCAGGTTGGTCTGGCTAGCCCCAATGAGGATGAAAGCAGGAAACATCATTATCACCTGCTGTGGTTGATGATGGTGGCTTCTACGCACACACACACACACACACATACACACACACACACCTCAGACAGCAATTCCTGCAACAAGAGAGGACAGAACAGCATGCCAGCCACAGCAAGAGTGAGTGTGTGAACAGCCGCGGCCACCAACCAGCCAATACTTCCCTAGCAGAAGAACGCAGCCCTCACAGTCGACCCAGTGGTGAAGCCTGTGCCCAATATTATTTATCAAGACTCTCTCTCTCTCTCTCTCTCTCTCTCTCTCTCTCTCTCATCCACCATTAGCCAGTCTCTCTCCCTCTCTCACCATTGGTTGGTGGCCTGTACAGCAGACACCCAGTCATCATGGTGGAGGGATTTTCTCCAAGTACTGTACCTCCACCACTCCTTCCAGGCTCCTCCCACTTTCCTCCAGTCACTCCATAAGCTTGATAATCAGCAGCTGTCCCTCTATACCACAAGCTTTACTCTGGGCAGCTCTCTGGAGGCCTCCGAACCTGTGGGTGTAAGGTTAGGTTAGGTTAAGTTAGGTTAAGTTAGGTTAGGCTAGGTTACGTTAGGTTAGGTTGGTTAGGTTAGGCCTGTGGATGCTGTGTGGAGGAGGACAGGACAAGGAGACCAGTGGGAAGGCTGTGGAAGGCCTGTGGATGCTGTGTGGAGGAGGACAGGACAAGCAGACCAGTGGGAAGGCTGTGGAAGGCCTGTGGACTTCAAGGTAATGCAACACCACACACCAACACCAGAACAATGCTTCACCTATCCACCTGCATCCACATCACAGTCTCCCCCTTGTAGGTGATGGCAGGAGTGGTGGTGCTTGTGGTGGTGGTGCGAGGAGGCAAGGCACCCATGGCTGGAAAAGAAGGGGTGAGTGCATTGAGGCTGCAGGAAACGGTATACAGGTGTGTGGGAGGTGAGAGGGTGGGAGAGAGGGAGTGGGCACGTGGGAGAGAGTAAGTGTGTTCTATGGCAAATTATATATAGGATTTCAAGGGTGTTTTTGTGTATGATAGGGAAAATATTCATACATACATACACACATACATTTTCATCTCCCAAGCACCTCTCTTCTCTCCTCCTCTTCCCTCTTCCCCTGTCTCGTGCAATAGGTAAACACACACACACACACACACACACACGCACATTGATAGAGGGATAGATATTAGCCCAGCATGATTTAAACAACTAATATAACTATCAAAAACACACACACACACACACACACACACACTTCTCCACAAATCTGAAGGCACTGTGGTTTCCAAGCCCTCAAAGTGAATGAGAGTGTTGAGGGAATAATATTGCACCACTGCCTGCATGAACTTGTCACTAAAGCTGTCATGTGCCTCACACACCTCCTGTCACCGCTCATGCTGGCTGTCAACGCAGAACGCACCCTCCACCACTCATTGTTTGGGGTGACGGTTCTGTGGGAATGGAAGATAATTAGATTTTCTCTCATATCAAGTTGAATTGGTTTAGCTCTCTCTCTCTCTCTCTCTCTCTCTCTCTCTCTCTCTCTCTCTCTCTCTCTCTCTCACACGATTGATTTCTAAGGCCACAAAGATGATTAGCAGAGGTTTTTGTGAGTGTTTCTCCTGACAGTAATGTAGGAATGTTGTTAATTTGTCACTAAAACCATAAAAACATCCTTAAAAACCTGTGCTACTTTGAATAGAGCCTTTTAAAAATGTGTTTCTCCCATCAGTCGAGAAATGTAGTTATTTATTTACATTTTATATATAACACACACACACACACACACACACACACACACACACACACACACACACACACACAAGTGGTCTGGCAGGGAAGTGCTATGAGAAATATACAAACGCATAGCAAGGCAAGGCACACAGCTTTCACACTCACCTCACACTCACAACACTCTTTCAACACCTTAACCTTTGTTGGGGAAGAGAAACACTACTGTCTTAACCTTACAAATACACTTATTATAAGCTTATCTCTTACATGTACCAAGACAAGGCACACAACTTTCACTGTTACTCTCACCCACAACAATCTTTCAATGTGTTAACCCTTCTTGGGGAAAAGAACCACTAAAATATTATCTCCTACAAATATATTTAAACACTCACTCAGCACGCAACACCTTAGCCCTTGATGGAGACAAGAAGCACTCCTACCCAACCTTACAAAACCACTAATTAAAATCTTATCTCCTACATATACCAAAACACACAATTTTCAGCCTCATTCACTCAGCACACAACACCTTAGCCCTTGATGGAGACGAACAGCACTCCTACCCAACCTTACAAAACCACTAATTAAAATCTTATCTCTACTTCACTTACCCATCCATACACCAACCTTGTAACTCCACACAAGACAAGACACCACAGTCATCCACATCTATCTATGCCACACTGACTCCTGAAGCTGGTGGAGCATAGGGTGGACCGAAGGGCATCAGCTCCACACTCTGGGATGCCTGTGGGGGAGTTTATCCTGAGACCAGTGAGTACCTCTTCTGTATTCAGGCTCCCCTCCACCCTCTCGCACAGTACCTGAGGGCATGAGGGGGTGGTGAGAGGGTAAGAGGGTATGAGGGAGGAGGGAAGAGATGAAATGTGGTGAAAAACAGAAGAGAACACAGATGAGCAGGAAAATTGAGTGACTGGGTGTTTGAGTGAGCGAGTGAGTGATGGTTTATTGTCTGTCTGACTGAATGAATGAATGAAAAATACTTGCTAAGGGAATGAATTAATATCCACAAACTCACGCATTCACTGAATGGCTATTTGACTGACTGACTGACTGACTGACTGACTGCTGACTAAAAATGATAGGTTAGGAGGGGATAAATACTCGTAATCTCTCTTCAAATGTTAGTTCCTGATGGGGAGGAGGCCCGAGGGAGGGTCAATGGGGTCATGGCGAGAAAGCAAGAGGATGAGAGCAGCTGGTAGGAAACAGCAGCAGGCGGACGACGCTAAGGAGGGAAAAGGTTCGCTACACGAGTCTTCCCTTGTTCCCGTCAAGGTGGCAAGCTGCCTTGGTATTACTGCACTCTACTTATGATTGTTCTGGATCTCATACTGTAATCTAAACTTGGAAGTCTATATATATATATATATATATATATATATATATATATATATATATATATATATATATATATATATATATATATATATATATATATATATATATATTCAAGCTCTCAACCCTATCTCATCACAAATGAACACATTCACTAAAGCATAAGCTTCTACGAGTGTGATTGAACTAGCAAAACTGAACTGGAAATTAGAGTTGTCTTGCATTGGTTGAGATATATTAGCAATAATAATCAGTGATAATGAAGGGGAAGGTTGATAGTAAGGCGGACAGTAAACTGAACGTCGGCCTCACCAGGCAAAAGTAGCCCGCAGATGGTAGTGTCGCACGTCATAGGATGACTCATGAAGCGCGTGACGCTGGTTGTGACATGGATGCTGCTGCTCGCATCACTTATTATTATTAAAGCTCTACTTATTATTATTAAAGCTTTATTGAGCATTATAGTACATTTTTAAATATATACATATAGCACAAAATATACATGAATATACATATAATACACAAAGCGAGCACCAGCCCGCAGGTGGGGGTCTACCTCTATTAATTCGAATTATGATCAGTAATAATTATTTATTTATTCAATATCTTATATGCATAACTGGTACCAAACAAAATATACACCTTTTCTTCAAAATGCATCTCAGCTAAAACTTTTAATGCTATTTTATTTATTATTTTTTTTTTTTCACACGTCGAAAGATATTACCAGGCTTGGATTCTAAGAACATGTGGATAGTTCATTGTTATATATATATATATATATATATATATATATATATATATATATATATATATATATATATATATATATATATATATATATATATATATATATATATTCCCGTGACAAAATGTAGTTAATTACAGTTCGGTGACTATATATATATATATATATATATATATATATATATATATATATATATATATATATATATATATATATATATATATATATATATATATATATATATATATATATATATATATATATATATATATATATATATATATATATATATATATATATATATATATATATATATATATGTATGTATATAGTGTCACCGAAGTATAATTAAGTACATTTTGTCAGGGGAATTCTATGTTTGTACAAGTTCAGTAAATAAGAAAGACGTTCTGGTGAATCTATCCACACGTCTTGAAAAGACAGGAGACAACCTGAGGTTATTGTACTACTGCCCCAGATATTCAAGGAATAGCGAAAATTTCATCTTGATCAAGTCAACGATACCTCATGGAGAGAGAGAGAGAGAGAGAGAGAGAGAGAGAGAGAGAGAGAGAGAGAGAGAGAGAGAGAGAGAGTCATCAAGGTGTCATACTAAGAGCAGTTTTCGATTCGTTAAGCAGAAGATAATACATTTTTGCAATGTGTTGTGGTGATTTGTATGTTAGAAAAGTCTGGACTAGACGTTCACACAAGGATGACATTGAGTACCGCTGTCATAATGATACCATGACCAGATCAGATTCACGTTCACCAAGAGCAGGCATATTATCAACGCAAGCATTAACTTTGGGATCTCAGCTATAGGAGCACACTGCACTAACTCAAGTTACTTTCTACATGACTAATTCCGCATGCTTAAACTTCTTCCTATCCTGAAACAAACGCACAATATTATTCGTCTTCATATAACTTTTTTTTCTAAGGCGTACACTAATTTTTTTTTTCTTTCATATCCAATAATCCTTTGCGTTTGAGCCACTTTTTTTTTTAAGTTACTAGGTTTAGTGTTTATTTCTGGTGGTGAAATTCTTAAATATCCCCAAAGGTTAACCTCCAAAGAGATCAACATGAGCCCTGCACATAGAGTGTGGTGTAGAGAAAACACTGTGACCTGGAAAATAACAGTAGTTTATCTAAAATGTATGACGTACAACATGTTGGGCAGCACAAGGCAGCTACATGGAACAGGCCCACCAAAACCTTGGACCAGTAATGTTTCAGTAAAGACACAGAGAAGGTCCATGTTTCCTTGCTCCTTGGAAACAAAATAAGGATAATCATTAAAAACTTAATCCAAAACTTCAAGTCAAAAGACCACAAACTTTTTTTTTTATGGGAGATATGAGGGATTCCCTTAGGACACAGACTAATTATGAGCATCCTTTTCAGTGGATCAAGTCATGAAATACAGCATATACTGAAATCATCAAAAGAAGGGAGCAGAAAGAGACCATCTTAATTCACATAGCATTAATGTACACCTCTCTCAACAAACCTGGGCACAGATGAATCCCGAGGCTGAGTGTAGGGCTTGAGGGCTCGGGGCTGGTCTTTCGGGTCAACGTGGTACCCTTGCCTGACCTCGGTACCAGAAGGAAGGTGACGTGGCACTTCCTCCATCCCTGATTGTGGCTTTCTCTCCACCTTCATGCCCACAAACAATTTCACTGCAACAAGAGAAATTATGCACAGCCACTAATGTCAGTGGGGCAAGAAAATTTACCAGATAGGATAAAAGAACTGCCACAAATGTATTTTTATCAAAAAAGGTACTCTGCAATAAGTACATACACTGAAGAAATTCACTGAATACAATAGTGTTGATTACAAAATCTAAAAGTACAAGAATGAGTAAAAAACTGCACAAAATTTGCCAAACATGAATTTGCATAATTCATCTTTTCCAAATTGTTACTTACAGTGATCTGTCTTAATGGGTTGGAGTGTATCATGAGTTAAGTTTGTTGGAACACTAACACTGCAGTGAAATAGTGTAAAGAGACACATGCATCAGAGCTGTCTTTAGGTTACATCAGTTCTTGGCTGAACACCAGTACTATAATAGCTCATTTATAAGTCTGGTCTACCAGAATATAACTCCATTCAGCCAAAATGTAGGTCAGAATCAAAAAGCTTCAGCAGGCAGGATAATTTTTCCAAAACAAGAGTTGCTGTCTGATGGTTTAACACTGTTGCCACTCTCTACCTCACAAATAAGACAACAATAATGCACAAAGGAAAAGATTCAGTAGTATATGTATCTCTATAAGAAATGTAGACAATGGTTCGTTAACTGAAAGTAGATGAAGAATGTTTAAGATTGTATATCTTCAATCTCTACTAAGCTGAGACTGAAGATGATGATAATGAGATGATCAGATATAAAGGCAAGAAACAGAATTGCCAGGAAAGATCCAGCAATTATTCACTTATACCACTTATAGTTTGATATGGGTATCATCTTAACTAACTGGTACAAGCTTAAATAAGAATGCAACTACAGAAATTTGGGGTTATCTTACTCACATGATATAAAACTAAAAAGGATAGAAATTGCATAACAACAAAAGTAATGTCACTGCACAAAACTGGGCATACCAGTCTCCATAATAAATAAACACCAAAATGACAAGAGAAATTTTCATACATTATCTTCTTTAATCTACTACTACCATAACAAAGGCATCAGGAACATAAACATGAAATCCTGCACAACAAAAGAAGACAAGCATTGCAGCAGTTCCTTGGGCCCTAAAAGAAACTAAACTGTACTGCAATGGTATCAATCCAATCACAAACAGATATCATGGCATCAATGTAGCCAAGAGGCATCAACACTCACCTGAGAGATGGGGCAGTGCCAGTGGTAGTCTCTGAAGAGTGGAGGCGCAAGGTGGACAGAAGCTCAGACTCAGTTTCCTTCACATCCCCACCAAGACTTTTAGCCACTTCTTTGGTTGCTAAAACAAGCTCAGGTTCTGAAAAATTGAGCCCAGATGTCATTATTACTAAAAAAATAGCAGAACACCACTACAACAAATGGTTCTAATCAAATCTTATATTACAGCCTACAATTTTATGATTTCAAACAAGAAAGCTCAAAGTTCCTTAGAACTAGTACAGCATGTTAACACTTCTTTGTTTGTAAGCCCAGCATCCACTGCATCTTACTTGTAGATAGTAGTTTTTATTTGTTTACTTCTGTCAACAAATGTAAGGCAGCAACCTATTAAACAAATAGCTAAGACAAACAATAGTAAACATCACACCTGTACCATGGTGAAAGAATAATGTACATGTCTCTAAACACCACCCACTACTTATCACCATGTTTTTTAAATGTCACATGTTTAAGTGTCTAGACCTAAACTAAGACCTAAACTTGTACCAGTTTTGTGTCATAAACAGACATTGACTAAAAATAGATGTTAACTATTGCAGCATCCAAAAATTAACAATATGAATGACAATTAGGTAATAAGAAACCTACAGTAATGAGGGTACAAGTACAGTCCTCACCAAGGCCAGGCTCTGATACCGGGGATAATTTGCCTTTTCCTGCAGTTTTGGTCTTCTTCCGAGCTTTGGGACGTGACGGCTGCACTTGAGGCTCCACAGGAATATGGGGTCAGTCTGGAGATTAGGGGACTTTCAATATGATACAAAGATATTTGTACTATTTAAAATGACCACCTGGTGCACCCATCATTCTACAATACTAATAAAACATGAACATACATATTTATATTTGTGAATATTATAAAAACATAACAAGAGACTAGGTTATCAATGCCATCCAGCACTGGCATGTATAGTATTTATTATGTACTAATTACCACATAATGCAAAGTGGAACTTATCAAGCAAAATCTATTAGCAGAATTTACTGTAAGCAGGACTTCAGGAATAGTACTCTCATTGACTTATAATAACAGATTCAGATGTAGAAGATGGTGCAGCAACCACAAGTGGATGATGTAGAAATTACCCATCTGAGAGGAGAATAAAAAACCTTTTTTGAATGATGCAGCATGAAATCTTATGCAAATTGAGCTAACTATGGAGTGGTGGAATGAATGAAAAAATGCACCAAAGTAATCTGGCCAAATAAAAAAGATAAGGCACTATTTAAGTTCTAGAAGAGAGGTATATACATAAGTAAAATTCTAAGCTCACAGTAGGAGATGGAAGCCACTTGGAAGATGGAAGGAGGTAAAGGAGTGCATGCAAAAGTAGTGCAAGGATAATAAGAAGAGTGAGTGAGCAGGCAAGGAAATAAATGTTTGGATTCATAGAAATGGAAACTTTCTCATCATGACCACCTCCTTAGGCCATTCCCTGAGGATGCTAGGCAGTAGATGGTAGATAAAGAGATGAATAAATGCAATGTATTCAATCTAATCAAAATCAACAAGAGGCTTTAATGTCAGTTCTGAAAGGTAAATCACCACAATATCTATGTAAACATATGTGTTCTCACACTAGCCAAAGATGAAAGAAGATCATGTAGTTTCTTGTGGCTAGATGTCTTCTTGTCTTGTTTCTCTGCAGCAGCTTTCTCTTTTACACTGGACTCATGTTTTAAGACATGTGAGTGAGACTCTCCAGTCTTCTTTCCCTCTGTCCCCTGAAGTGGCTTATGGTCTTCTATCTGGGTTTCCAGATTCTGAGATTTAATTGATTTTTCTTTAGTTTCACCATTCTTGACAGTGGCAGCAGGTCTGGCATCACCACCACCATGCTCACACAATCTTCTGGTGGCTTTCGGCAAAGTGGCCGAGTCAGGCATGCTGGTTGTGCCGCTAACCTGGAGAACCAAATGAAAAAAAAATAATGCTCTTCTTTGTCAGTCCAATAAAAATATATATACATGTAGTGTCCTGGGAGGAAAGTCATATATTCTAAGAAATGAAAGATCAAGTCATTTTTAATTGGGAATATTCTATGGTGAAATGTTTTTAATGCCATGGTTCAGAAGTTACAGGACATTTAAATATGCATGCACATCAGTGGCAAGTGGCCGCAATGTCCTGCAACATCCAGCTGGTCGCTGTGACATTCGTTATATTTTAGTTATTATTTGCTATAGCAAGACACTGCATTATTGAATTCAGTTATATCTTTATTTTATGAAAACCTTGTTGTGTAATCAAGTAACATCCTCATGATGATGCCAACACCCACCACTGCTACCCTCTCCTCCCCTCACTCCCCCCACTTACCACTTGTACCATATTCATATCAAAATGTCCTGTAGCTTCTAAACCATGGTGTTATCTATTTCTTTTCTGGTAGTTTTTGGCCTATTTTGAATTACTCTGCATGCTTTTCCAGCAAATCATTAGTTTTTTTTTTTTTTTTACCCCTGACGCCCCATCCCTTCAAAGACTAATGATTTGCAATAAAAACAAAAAGTAGATTAATACAAAACAGACTGAAGTCCACCAGAAAGAAAATAGTTCCATCTTCACAAATAGCAGCAGTAACATTCACTCGCAATGTACCCCCCCTCCCCTCGAGGGCTCGCCCGTGGCCGCCAGTCAGCAGTCACAAATCACCACCTTCTCTGACCCAATGAAATTAATCTAAACTAAACCAATCTAACCTAACCAGGCTAATCTAATCTTGATCTTCATTTTAATGTTACAGATGGCTCGGGACTGCTCCTGGTCCAGAAGTATCGGCAACTCCTGTAGGAAAAAAAAAAAAAGAAAAACGGCAAACAGAAAACAGACACCATCCTTCACACCACTAATTCCTATATTTAATACACCACATCTTTTCCAGGAACTCCTTCACTGCCTCAATCATCCTTTCATTCGTCTCCCCACACATCCCCAGCAGCAACACCATCCAATCCATTCCTTTCCTGTCTTCACTCTGACCTTCCCCAGCTCCCTCTGCACCACTTGCATCATCTCATTTCTGTCTCTGGCATACTTCACACACTCCAGCACCATATGCTCCACCGTCTCATCCTCTCCAATGTCACACATCCGGTATACTTTGCTGCAGAACTCAGACCATCTTTAAACACCTTGCATTCACACACATACACTGTGCCCTAGCTCGGAAGAAATCATCACCCAGGCTTCCCTTATACCACTTTTCATACATTGGGGCCTCTTTCTCTCTTTACCACTCTGAATATTCTTTTGTTCCATTTTATTCTTCTATTCACTCAGTCCCACAAGTTTCACTACTATGTATCACTTTTCCACTTCCTTCCTTCCACATCCATGTCATTCACAAACTCATCAAGCATCTCTCACCATTCTCATGCATCCGCTCACCTAAAATACCTACGTGTGTATTCATGTCTCCCATAATCATTACTCTCTCCTTTCACTTTCTTATGATCTTCCTCAATATTCTATACTTCCTGCTGTTCTCTCTTGCTGCTCTCTCCCCGTCAACTGTCATGCACACCACAATCACCACCAGTGTTTCACACTTCCCATGCTCACCTGTGCACTCTGCCTTTGCTGCTAAAATTTCCTCACTCATGGCACAGTTTCCTATATCTAACTTTTCTATTCTGAAGTTCTTTTCCTTCCTATACAAAAAAAAAAAAAAGTTACTCCTCCTCCTACCCTATCTTGAACTTTCTGTCCCTTTCCAATCATCACATACTTACTACCATCCAATTTCACATCATCTTTCATCACACACACACACACACACACACACACACACACACACACACACACACACACACACACACACACACACACACAAAATGCATTCTGTCACTCTACCACTCACAGGACAAAACCTTCAACAAATCAACAACAGTGACCCAGCCAAGAGCATTCCTGCTAGGAGAGGAGGGTTTTCACAGTCTCAGGGTCACTGGGCAGGAGGGAACTGGGGTCTGTGTAGCCATGGGTTGGGTTATGGACTATATCATGCAGCTGCTTGTAAACTGTGCACACTGCCTCTGCTGTGCGCTGTTGCAGGGACCGTCTGAAGGAGGAGGAGAGCAGCAGCCTGGTGTGGGGCAGCATGAGATGGTCAGGGGCAGCCAGGAACCCATCCAGCTTGGTCTAGGATGAGGAGCATATGTATTTTAGGGATGTGAAGTCTTCAAGGTGTGCTGCTGTTCACTCTTAACTTAAGTGAATGTGTTTAATATTTCCTTATACTCTTATGAACAACACAAGAAAGGCAAACATACTTTGTTACATGACACTTTTATAATTATTACTTATAAATATATCATAACACCTGAAAAAAAGTATATTTCTATATGACAAAAAGTATGCAGTTATAGAAATTTGGATTACAATGTTAAAAAATTAGAATACAAATTTCTACAGACAACTTACAAGCAAAAACCAACTTTAGAAGTGTAGCATTAATGTATAGTTTTGAGAATGGTAAGATTTAATGTATGAACAAAAATACTCCATAAGTGGTAATTTTCATAAGTGCAGCATACAGCTATAGTCAGACCAGCAACTATGGCTGAATTCAATGCTTTATGGTGAATGTGCTCAATGGGAAAGAGCATAAGTTAAAGTACAGCATGACATCAGATAGGGAGGAACCATTCTGCCCAGGTTAGCCATGCTGCCTATAGTCAATATTAACATGCAGAGAGTGTTACCATGAATGCCTGTATGGCCAAAGGCTGACACGATGGGTGCTGGGAGAGAGGTGTGGTGGGAGGGTTGGTGATCAGTGGGTACATGGTGGCCACTCCCATGCTATGACACACACACCCCATTGATCTGCTCCTGGCTCAGTGTGTCCAGCTGGGCGTCAATCTGTCCCTGGAGGGGAAAGACACATCTTCTGTATTAGATGAGGAAAGCTGGGGAGAGAACTTGAGTAGAGCTTTAAAAGCAGCAATGGAATAAGAATATAAGGGAAGCTGCAAGAAGCCATCAGACCTACACGTGGTATAGTTTTCAACATATGTGTATGTCACCATGAAACATAACATTTTACTACACAAAGCTGAAAACTAACAAGTAACATGCATAAAAGGATCACAATAAGGCAGGCAGTCACTTCATGAAGTCACTGAGATATTCACAAGGTAAACTGTCATCAAGTTATTCATAAGAAGGTGAGGAATGAAAGGTGATGTTTTACCTGGATCATCTCTAGTTTATCCCCAGTGGTGTGGAGGAGGGAAAGTGTAGAGTGCAGCTGGTGGAAGCAGTTGAGCAGATACACAGCAGACTCCACTGCACCCAGTCCAGTTGCACTCTCACTTATCGCATTCATCAGAGGATCCACCACACAACTCACAATCTGCCAAAGGATACAAGACAATGAGGTAATGGATAGAACACTTAAATTTGCCATCTATTTCAAAACCTGTCTTTTCCTCTTTCTGTTTTCTCTTCTCCTTGTCCTTCACCTCCACAATTCCACAATTCTCCCTCATGCTGCAGTGTAAGTGGTCCTATTGATGCAATAAAGGCTTGCTGCTGCTGCTGCTGCTCTTTGGTAAATGACAATCAAGCAGTCAGTCGGTAAGCACATAACCTCTTGTCTTACACACCAGTCTCTTTGGTAAACATGTGAAGCAGCATTTTTCCTTCACTACATGCAAAATAACTATGAAAAAAAAAAATGAATAAATAAAATAAAAAATAAAAAATAAAAAACTGAATTGTCTCATGAAAAAAATAGTACAAAAAAGTTGTGGAAGTGCATTGAGATCTCACACTTGAGAGAAAAATGCAGAAAGTAGATCAATAAATAAACAACAGAAATCAACCCTTCATACATCCCTCTGTCTCTCCATCCATGGCTCCCTCACCTGCTTACAATCATGGTGTGCGTCGTCAGCCACAGTGGCGGCAGTAACCACCTCAGTGAGCAGACTCAGGGTGCGTGCCACTCCAGGTGTGGGTGCCAGTGTCTCTCCTGGCGGCTCTATCCTCTCACTCACTCACATGGCTCACCTGGTGGCACCAAAAGACAGGTAATCAAACTTGAATGACTATAAGATTCTGGCTCAGTTTTGACAAGAGAGTGATAACCCTTCAAATGACTAAGATTCTGGCTCAGTTGTAACAAGAGGTGCTGATCAGCCTTTCAAGTAATTAAAATTCTGGATCAACTTCAACAGATGGTAATCAGCTTTCAACAACAAAGATTTTGGCTAAATATTTCATATAGTGTTACTTCAACATATGTTATTATACTCTACTCAAGTGACAGTGATGTTACAAAAGATGTCGTGGTTCTCACTTGACTCTGCAGTGCTGATATAAAAACATCTTGTAGCTTAGCTGGTGGAGTTCATCAAGAGTGGCCACCAGCAGTCCTGCATCAGTCACCTGCAGGGATGAGATGAACATTAAAAGGAAGCAGAAACATGAGCTGAATATCAACAGAATGCTGAAAAGGAAGAATGGTGACACAAGTGGTAGAAGAGAACTGAAGGAGAGCAGGAGGTGACTGAGTGAACAACACAGGGAGGATTAAATGGTATACTTAAGAATGCTTATTTTAAAGTCTATCTATTATATCCCCATTAAAGCAGGGTAGCTGACACACGGCCCCTACAACATATAACATCTTGTCTCATCCTAGGAATAAACGATACAAAGGAGAAGGTACCCAGTGCTCTTACTCCCCCTTTTTAGTAACTTTTTACAAGCATGCAAGGAATGACATGGCAATAATATCAAATCTAGCTACAGAGTTACACCCAAGCCATGTTCATCTTAAAATAAGGATAAAAAAACAGGAATAACTGACCAGCTAAGCCATGTACCTGCAAAACAGTGTTGTGATAGAATCTGAGGAGGTTGCTTATCTTGTACAACATGACGGGTTTCTTGCCTCCCTCCCGACGCTGGTCTGTCACAATCGTCTGCTCAATTCTGGTTCTGGGAGGACGGCAAACACTCTCCGATACGCTGGCCACAGTACTCCTTGTCTGCTCTGTTGGGTCTGAAGGGAGTCAGTGTCAGTTGATGGTATAATGGCTGGTATTCAGGGTACTGTTTGTTCTTTGGATCTGAAGGCAGAGTCAGTGTTAGTTGCTGGTTTGAAGGCCTGCTATTCAATTACAAATATACACTCTATCCTTCAGCTTACCTAGATTGGAGCACTTGGCAAAAAGTGATTGGGCCGCCTCACGTTCAGAAGGGAGGGCCTGATGCACCCATGCCAGCATGTCCCCCACGTAGCGCAGGGGGGGGGGGTCATGTGCCTGCAGCTGTATGGGTCGTGGTGCTCCTCCAGGTCCTCCTATGGTGAGAGCATCCAGGAAGCCCCTCACCAGCCATCCTCATCTCACCGCCACCACCCACTCCTCCACCACCAGGCTGGAAGGAAGATGCATTTAAGGTTTGTACGGAGGGAAAGTAAGGATAGGAATAAGAGGACAAAGTAATACAAAGGAATACAAAGGAAAGAACAGACAGCAACAGCCCTACTGGGCCTAACGAGGCTGTCTGTGTGTGATAAGAGGAGAATTTGAGGAGGAAATGAGGATCAGAGCATGCAAAGACAAGAATAAGAGAAAGACACAGTACTGAAGTGTGTAATAAAGGAAACATGCTCACTTGAAAAGCACTGGTCTCTCCTGCAGAGCTGCTAAGGCTTGTGTGAGCAAAGGTGAGGGGTCTGGGGAGCAACACTGCCCCTGACACCAGCGGTACAGCCTCTCCAGACCTGCTTCACGGCACACATTCATTTGCTCCACCACATCCAAGGCAGTGTTTTGGTGGCCCGTCTGTGGGAAAAAAAGTGCACTTGTTATTACTGAAGTTAAAAGAGGTTCTTCATCCAGTAAATTTTAAACAGCAAAGGTCTAAGTATACTGGCATCTGATCTACATTACTTTTGATAGGCTGTAGTAAAAGAATTACATACCATCAGAGAAGAAATACACCTATAATAACTATATAATCATTGCTAAGGCTTTTGAACACAATCCTCATAGAAGAATGTGTTTAAAGAATGCAGGCCAAAGTGAGACAATAAAAAGACAATAAAAAGAAACAATAAAGCAAACAACAGTTGAATCCGGCCTTTGTGTTATAGAAAGAGATGAAAAATAAAGAGATGAGTTGAATCAAGCCTCTGTACTCTATCATTTGGCAAAACAGCTCACCACCCTGCCTCACAATACACCACAGACCACTACAGTCCACCCCAGACCATCCCAGACCACTACAGCCCACCACAGACCTGCAGGAGGTACTTGGTGTTGCTGCGTATCTTCTGTGTCTTGTCCAAGATGGTAAAGAACTCTGGGGTGATGGGAGACTCTCTGGTGGACCCCTTGATGGTGGCTACCTCATCTGGTGTCAATTGGAAGCACCTCACAAATGCCTCAGCCACTGTCTCCTGCATGTGCAGCTTGTTGCTGTGGAAGATGACAACAGTCACCATCTTTGGAACATAAGAACACAAAAAAATAAGGGAAGCTGCAAAAAGATATCAAGACACTTGCCTAACTAAACTTGGCACCTCACAAATGCCTTGACCACTGTTTACTGCGTACGTACCTTGTTGCTGCGGAAGATGGCTGTGATCACCATCTTGGACTATTCTAAGAGAGGAGTTGTCAATTCAAGATATCCATTTCAAGAGAGGAGTTATAAAGATGCCAGCCTAACTAAACTTGT
>NW_026973709.1:490000-500000 GCF_035594125.1 Scylla paramamosain
GAGAGAGAGAGAGAGAGAGAGAGAGAGAGAGAGAATGTTACATGCGGAAATTAAATGAAAACTTGGGAGAATGAAACACGATGACTGACACACACACACACACACACACACACACACACACACACACACACACACACACACACACGTACACACAAAAAAAAGAAAAAGAGAGAGAGAGAGAGAAAATGAGAAAAGATTAAAGGGGTAAAGACAGACACAAGAGAAAAAGGAAAAAATAAGATGAAGATGAAGAAATGAAAAATAAAAAAAGGAAAAAACAGAAAGACTGAGAGAGAGAGAGAGAGAGAGAGAGAGAGAGAGAGAGAGAGAGAGAGAGAGAGAGAGAGAGAGAGAGAGAGAGAGAGGGGGAGGGGGAAAGATGAGATACAGATAAATAAAGGAAAAAAGGAAAAAAAAAAGACACACATAGACAGACACAGGAAGAGAGAAAGGAGAAGAACAGAAATAAAACAAAGAAGAGGAAGAAAGAGAGAAGGAAAAAGGAAAAGAGGAAAAAAAATAAGGAAAAATTGGTTTATGGGGACTCAAACACACTGAAAGGGAAACTCCATCTGAATAACTCTCAAGACATTATCAACTTTTCCCTCCCTTCCTCCGTCCCTCCCTCCCTCCTCCCAACCTGGAAGAGGGAGGAGGAGAGAGAGAGAGGGAGAGGAAGGAAACTAGAGGAAGAAGGGAAGGGGGGAAAGGAAGAGGGAAGGACACTATAGGAAACTACAGGAAAGAAAAGGAGGAAGAGAAACTAGGCGGAAGAGGGAGGGAAACTTGAGGAGGGAAGAGGAAGGGAAATCAGAGGAACGAAGGAGGGAAGAGGGAGGGAATTAGAGGAAGGAGGAAAGAGGGAGTGAAGAGGGAGAGAACCAGAGGAAATAGGGAGGAAAGGGGAGGGAAACTATGGAGAAGGCTAAAGAATGATGGAAAAAAATAACAAGATAGAAGAAAGAGAGGGAAAAATGGAAGGAAAATTGAGAGAGAGAGAGAGAGAGAGAGAGAGAGAGAGAGAGAGAGAGAGAGAGAGAGAGAGAGAGAGAGAGAGAGAGAGAGAGTGTGTGTTAAGCGATACATGCAGGGAGACACACACACACACACACACACACACACACACACACACACACACACACACACACACACACACACACACACACACACACACACACACAAAGAGAATTCAGAATTTGATATTTTCAGAGGAAACCGATAAAGAAAAAAAGTTAGAGAAAGTGAGAGAGAGAGAGAGAGAGAGAGAGAGAGAGAGAGAGAGAGAGAGAGAGAGAGAGAGAGAGAGAGAGAGAGAGAGAGAAGGTGAGAATTGGAGGCGGTGAGGCAAACTTCTCTATCATGGAGGAGGAGGAGGAGGAGGAGGAGGAGGAGGAGGAGGAGGAAGATTTACCATTTCTAAACATTTCTCTCTCTCTCTCTCTCTCTCTCTCTCTCTCTCTCTCTCTCTCTCTCTCTCTCTCTCTCTCTCTCAAATAAACAAACTTGGGGAAACTTTTTGGAAACTTTAAATGCAAAATAGAAATAAACAAAAAATTTTCCTTCAACACACACCAAAGAAATAACTGAGGAAGAGATAAAGAAGAGGAAAATTGAGGGAAAAGCATGAGGAGGAGGAGGAGGAGGAGGAGGAGGAGGAGGAGGAGGAGGAGGAGAGGAAGTGAAATTAAAATGTTTATAATTACTGAAACTACGCGAATTATTGTCACGTTAAGAGCCACACACACACACACACACACACACACACACACACACACACACACACACACACACACACACACACACGCCATTAAAAAAAAAAAAAACGTTGAAAATTACCATAAAACCAAATTAATTCCAATAGTGAACTTACTCGCCCCAAAAATTCTCACTGTTATATTGCAACACACACACACACAAACGAGAGAGAGAGAGAGAGAGAGAGAGAGAGAGAGAGAGAGAGAGAGAGAGAGAGAGAGAGAGAGAGAGAGAGAGAGAGAAGCAAAGACGAAAAAAAAAAGGAAAATTAAATAAACTGAGACAGACAGACAGACAGACAGACAGGTAAATTAGCAAAGAGACAAACAAACAAACAAACAAACAAACAAACAAACAAACACACACACACACACACACACACACACACACACACACACACACACACACACACACGTCTAATTATTACTTCTACGCCTAAATCATGAATAAGAACGAGTATTTCCATAATATTTCGTTCATAAGGAAGATAGGATAGGTAACAATACGCAAACTATGAAAATTTCCATAATGCTTCGTTCATAAGGTAAGTAATTGGTAACGTTATGCATCCTGTGACTGTTACCACAATGTTTCGTTCATTAGGTAGACGAGAGGTGCTAATAATACAAATATATGAAAATTACCGTAAAGTTTCGTTCATAGGGTAAGTAATAGGGGTAAAAATATGACTTTACCATAAAATTTCGTTCATAAGGTAAAATATATGAAAATTACCATAATATTTCGCTCATAAGGTAGAATATACGACAATTACCATAATATTTCGTCCAAAAGGTAAGATATGTGACAATTACCACAATATTTCGCTCATACAGCAAAATATATGACAATTACCACAATATTTCGTTCATTAGGGAAGTAACAGATACGATGTATGAAAATTACCATAATATTTCGTTCATATAGTAGAAATTTTTACATTTACCACAATATTTCCTTAAGGGAAGTAACAATTAAGATATATGAAAATTACCACAATATTTCGTTCATAAGGGAAGTGACAGGTAACGCAACAAACGCACTGTAACAATTCCCACAAAGTTTCGCTCACAAGGCACCGTACAAAAGAGACATAAGGCACAAACAATACGAAACTTATAATAATTACCGTGACATTCCGTTCATTAGTAATTCAGTAAAAGAAAAAAAAAAAAAGATGGCTGCCGCAGGGGGCTAGTTTGAAATCTGGGCCTAATTATATATATAGAAATTTTTTTTTCTCTTTTTTTTCTGAATTATTTATTTGATCATTAATTTTCACCACAATTCATTACACAGCAAACATTTGGCATCGTTCATTAATTGAGGCGCGCGGTGCAACAACGACGTAACCGAGAAATGGAAGTTTCGAGAAAAACGCGCTCAAAGTTAAACACTGATTGCGCACAATAGGATACCCTTAAATAAGTAAGTATTATACATCATTTGAAAGGTCTTGGGTAGTTCTGTTTGGGGATGTAGGTTTCGAAGTGATAGGTGACGATTTTGGGTGGATGACTTACGCGTTAATTAACGCGTATACCGTAGGTAATAATTTTTTTCCCGATATTGTTTTCATTTGTTAATAATGTGTTAGAGCCTATTACACATAGTATTAGGTGAAAGTTTCATGAAGATTGGTACATAAATAAATTTTTTATGATTTTTTTCCGAGCGTAAAAAATAAAACTTACTCATTACCGGCTCATTACCGGCTCATTACCGCTCGACTTTGAGCCTTAGTACAGGTGCTTAGATGGTCGAATATGACTTGGCCGACATCACCACGAGACTTTTACACCCTTCTACCACACGGAGCAGGCAAAAACACGAAATCTCAAATTTCACGGTTACGTCGTTGTTGCACCGCGCGCCTCAATTAAAACGTTAACATTCACACACACTTACTCTTATTAGTAGTAAGTGTGTGTGTGTGTGTGTGTGTGTGTGTGTGTGTGTGTGTGTGTGTGTGTGTGTGTGTGTGTGTGTGTGTGTGTGTGTGTGTGTGTGTGTGTGTGTTCATTTCTTTTTACAGTTTCCTATCACTAATATATCTACCAATTTATCTATTTGTGTGTGTGTGTGTGTGTGTGTGTGTGTGTGTGTGTGTGTGTGTGTGTGTGTGTGTGTCTGTCCCCCCCACAACTAAAACACTTTCCCTCACCATTTTCCTAACACACACACACACACACACACACACACACACACACACACACACACACACACACACACACACACCTTTACTTTCCAAACACGCGAGAAACTTTTTATCTTAATTACCAAACTCTTGACGCAAACCAAACGTGGCGGCGGAGTCTTTCCCTTACAACAACAACAACAACAACAACAACAACAACAACAACAACAACAACAACAACAACAAGTAGCCTAAGAAAAACAAAAGCTACCAGCAACAAAACATCGGAAGGCAAACTTTAAAAACACAAAGAAAATGCACAAAATTTTACAAACCTTTCATTTCCGGACACACACACACACACACACACACACACAGAGAGAGAGAGAGAGAGAGAGAGAGAGAGAGAGAGAGAGAGAGAGAGAGAGAGAGAGAGAGAGAGAGAGAGAGAGAGAGAGAGAGAGAGAGAATTTACATTGCACTTAACATGTCTTCCCCTTCCCTTCTCTCCTCTTCCCTCCTCTTCCTTCCCCCTTTCGAAAGAGCAATGAGGGAGAGGGAGAGGGAAAGGGAGAGGGAGAGAGAGAGAGAGAGAGGGAGAGAGAGAGAGAGTGAGAGGGGAAATGAAAGATCACGCTGTGTAATGTATAGGAAAGACATGATGTCACTGCCACCTGCTCTCTCTCTCTCTCTCTCTCTCTCTCTCTCTCTCTCTCTCTCTCTCTCTCTCTCTCTCTCTCTCTCTCTCTCTCTCTCTCTCTCTCTCTCTCTCGTTCTGGATGGTCAAGGAATTCCGAAACGAGAGGAGGAGGAGGAGGAGGAGGAGGAGGAGGAGGAGGAGGAGGAGGAGGAGGAGGAGGAGGAGGAGACAAGGAAGTAAGAAATAAATAAAAGATGAATGGAAACAATAAGAATGAGAAGGAAAGAAGGAAAGAAGAAAGGAATAAGAAGCAGTAAATTAATGAATAGAAGAGAAGAAGGAGGAGAAGAAGAGAGAAAGGAAATGAGAGAAAGGAGGAGAGGAGAGCATCTTACCTCCACCTCCTCCATCACCCTGATTGCTCCCAAGGTAGACTGGAGGGAGGGAGGGAGCTAATAAAGGGAGGAGGAGGAGGAGAATGAAGGAAGAAAGGAAGGGAGGAGGAGGAAGAGGTGAAATGGAGACAAGATTAGATGAATGATGAAAAGATGAATAAAGGAGGAAGGAAGGAAGGAAGGAGGAACTAAGAAACGAAAGAGAGGAAAGGGAGAAAGAGAGAAGTGACAGATAATCAGAACAGAGAGAAATAGACGAAAATAAAAACGAGAGGAAAAGAAAAAGGAGATAACACAAAAAAAAAAACACAAAAAAACACACAAAACAAAAAAAAACACAAAAAAACAAAAAAAAAACAGGAGAGGAAGTAGGAAAGAAAAAAAGATAAATATAAATAAAAAAAAAAGAAAAGGAGGGAAATATATGAAAGAAAAATGTGAACAAAAGCTAAATAAATAAAGAAACAAAGAAAAAAATGTTATTCATTACTCATATTTATTATTTATCTTCACTAGTACATATTTTCCCTCCATTTATTTTCCCCCATTATTTTTTTCCTCTTTTTTTCCCCTCTCGTCTGAGTGGATGAGAGGCCTTCAGTTTCTGGCAGTCATCCAGGAACGAACGAACAAACACACACACACACACACACACACACACACACACACACACACACACACACACACACACACACAGTAGGAAAGGAAACGGCAGCAAACGAGGAGGAGGAGGAGGAGGAGGAGGAGGAGGAGGAGGAGGAGTGGAGGAAACATACCGAATTTCTACTGAAAAAAAAACAAGAGGGGAAAACTAAACGAAATACAAAAATATAATGTAAACTATATAAAAAAGTGTGTGTGTGTGTGTGTGTGTGTGTGTGTGTGTGTGTGTGTGTGTGTGTGTGTGTGTGTGTGTGTGTGTGTGTGTGTGTGTGTGTGTGTGTGTAGCAGCAAGTTCCCGATCATCTCACCAATATTCAGAAAAAAAAGGAATATTCAAACTTTTTTTCCCCTTTCAATTTTATATATCAATAAAAAAAAAAAAAGCAGAATTATTCCCTATTTTTTTATTTTATTTATCAACGAGTCCTTTCAATTAACTGTTTGAAAAGTTTATACACGGAAGCTCCTCTCAAAAGACTCAAAACTGTACACACACACACACACACACACACACACACACACACACACACACACACACAGACTGACGGACCAAACGATAATAACACTGGATATAATGATAGACAAAGACATGAATAGAGATTTGAAGATAGGTTGATGAATCTCACTATAAATAAGAAAAAAAATAAAAAATAGTGACGATTGGTTTGTGAGAGAGGTAATGACATGAAGCTGATGGAACGAAGGGACGAGTGAAGACAAGAGTTACATTGATTGTTAAAAAATAAATAAATAAATAAATAGGTAAATAAATAAAAGTATAAATTAATAGACAGTTTTAAATGCATTGGTGAATCAGTATAGAACGTTAGTAATAATGAAATACAGTAAATATTCACACACACACACACACACACACACACACACACCTGAAAAGTAAAAAAGACAAAAAAAGGAGAAAAAATATTATAAAACTGAGAAAAAAAAAGTACTGCTGCAAAACAAACAATACAAGGGTACATTAGAAACACCACACACACACACACACACACACACACACACACACACACACACACACACACACACACACACACACACACATACATGATAGCTTCTCCCATTAGTAAGAGGTAAATAGCCCCATTAAGCAGGCCCATTACCAACCCTTATTTACGATTTAGTCCATTACGAGTTACCCCTTCAAGAGAGAGAGAGAGAGAGAGAGAGAGAGAGAGAGAGAGAGAGAGAGAGAGAGAGAGAGAGAGAGAGAGAGAGAGAGAGAGAGAGAGAGAGAGAGAGGGAGGGGGAATGGTAGGGTAGAAAAAAAATTATGACAGTAATAAAGTAACTTATAAACAAACAAATAAAAGGAGATAAACAAGTTGTAGAAATGTAAGCAATGGAGGGAGGAAGGGCATCTCTCTCTCTCTCTCTCTCTCTCTCTCTCTCTCTCTCTCTCTCTCTCTCTCTCTCTCTCTCTCTCTCTCTCACTTGCATTAATATCCAACGCGCCTCTGCCTCTGACACTACTATTCTTCCTCCTCCTCCTTCTCCTCCTCCTACTCCTCCTCCTCCTCCTCTTCTTCCTCGCCCTCATGTCTTCTAGCCACCATACTCTCTCTCTCTCTCTCTCTCTCTCTCTCTCTCTCTCTCTCTCTCTCTCTCTCTCTCTCTCTCTCTCTCCGAACCAGGCACTCTTGTAACTGTCTCTCCACTCTCTGTCCTTTTCTCCTCCTCCTCCTCCTCCTCCTCCTCCTCCTCCTCTTCCTCCTCTTCTGGGTGGTAAGAGCTTCGAATCCAAAAGACGCTTGACCTCTGTGACCTCTTTAAGGGCGCCGCAAGTCTTCCCCCGCCATCGCCAAAAGGATACAGAAAAACGCCTTGCAGAACACCCGCATGTTTTCTGAGACGGCACGAAATACGAAGCTTTAAAAAAAAATAATAATAATAAATCAAATAAAATACCTCCTTTAAAAAGCCTTCACGATACGAAAAAAGAAAAAGAAAAAGTAAACGAAGAACATATAAATACAAAAAATAAATAAATAAATAAATAAATAAATGGGGGGAAAATGGCACGAAATATGAAGATTGAAAAAATAAATAAATAAATAAGTAGCTCTTTCAGGTATATATATAAAAAAAATATAAAAAAAACATATAAAACACCATCAGATTCAGAAAAAAATGAAAAAAAAACACAAAACAAGGACGTTTTTTTCTTTTAAATGGCTCGAAATATGGCGCTTTAAAAAATAGTTCCTTTAAAAGTCACAATACCTAAAGAAATGGCGCCTAGTCCCCTTCTCAGCCCCCTCCAGCCATGATCAGCCCCATCCAGACCTTCCCAGCCCCCTCCAGTACTTGCCAGCCCATTTCCAGACCTTCTCAGCGCCCTCCAGCCCTTATCAGCCGCCTTCCAGCCTTTAACAGTCCCCCTTCAGCATTTTCCTGCCCCCCTTCAGCCCATCCCAGCCCCGCCAACCATTACCAGTCCTCTTTCAGACCTTCTCAGCTCCCTTCCAGACCTTCCAGCCCTTCCCAGCCCCCTCCAGCAATTCCCAGCCCCCTCCAGCCCTTCCCAGCCTCACCATCCCATCTCAGCTCCCTTCCAGGCCTTCCCAGCCCCCTCCAGCCCTGGTTTCCCTCACCTCCAGTCAGGGTCTAAGGGTAAATGGTCTGGCCTCGTCTCGACCTCGTATACAAGCCACTGAGGTCACTGGGAAACAAAGTGTAGCCAATAGCCATGTGTGTGTGTGTGTGTGTGTGTGTGTGTGTGTGTGTGTGTGTGTGTGTGTGTGTGTGTGTGTGTGTGTGTGTGTGTGTGTGTGTGTCAGTGGGTGGGTGGGGAAGAGAAAGAAACAGAGGACAAGAACAGGAGAGACAGAGATAGAGACAAAAAGAAAGAAAGAGATTAAAAAAAACAAGACTTATACAACGTTGATGGAGGGGAAATGTGTGTGTGTGTGTGTGTGTGTGTGTGTGTGTGTGTGTGTGTGTGTGTGTGTGTGTGTGTGTGTGTGTGTGTGTGTGTGTGTGTGTGTGTGTGTGTTTTGAAATGCAGAGTTCATGTGAGAGAGAGAGAGAGAGAGAGAGAGAGAGAGAGAGAGAGAGAGAGAGAGAGAGAGAGAGAGAGAGAGAGAGAGAGAGAGAGAGAGAGAGAGAGAGAGCGTTTTCGTCATTTCCGTTGACACTTATTCCTGTCCTTTTTTTTCCTTCGTTTTTTCCTTCAGTTTTTTTCCTCCACTTTTTTTTTTATCTTTCTTCAAGTCTATATATATTTTTTTCCTTGCTTAACCTATTATTTTTTCCCCTTTTTTCATTTAACGCCTAGTTTTGCTTGTTTTTAGTGTCATAACTCTCTCTCTCTCTCTCTCTCTCTCTCTCTCTCTCTCTCTCTCTCTCTCTCTCTCTCTCTCTCTCTCTCTCTCTCTCAGCAGAAGGCAATAGTTTTCAAGGCGGAGCAGGACATCAGCAAATTGTCCCAAGGTGCAGTGCGGCCCGCGAGGCTCAAACGTTCACACAGTGGTAACGTTTTCAACACAAACGTTTACACTTCCCTGCACATTTTCACCACAAGCATACGGAACCACTGGACCTGAACCGTATCGGGTACCGGATTATGGGCCAAATATGTTTACCGGAACCGAATGCAAGGGTGAGAGTGAGTGTGAGAGAGAAAGAGAAAGTAAAAAGAAAGAAAGATGATAGAAAATTGATACAAGAATTCTCTCTCTCTCTCTCTCTCTCTCTCTCTCTCTCTCTCTCTCTCTCTCTCTCTCTCTCTCTCTCTCTCTCTCTTCGATCTCTTCAATACGCCAATAAATCTCTTCATATCTCCATGTTACGCTCCCTCCTCCTCCTCCTCCTCCTCCCCTCCTCCTCCTCCTCCTCCTCCTCCTCCTCCTCCTCCTCCTTCTCCCCCCAAATATTTTTCTCTCCCTCTCTTCTTCCTCTTTTCCATTCCCGAGATGGAGAGATGGGGAGATGGAGGGGAGGAGATAAAAGCTGTGTTTGTGAGGAGAGGAATAACAGAGAAATTCGGATGGTGAGAAGAGGAGGAGGAGGAGGAGGAGGAGGAGGAGGAGGAGGAGGAGGAGGAGGAGGAGGAGGAGGAGGAGGATGAGGAGGAGGAGGAGGAGGAAGAGGAGGTATATATTCTAGTGATGCAGTAAAGGAGGAAAGAGAAGGAAGAAAGATATATATATGAAAGGAAGACGAGGACGAGGAGGAGGAAGTGGAAGGAAGAAAGAAGGAAGAAGAAAGAAGGGAGAAGAGGAACAGGACGAAATAAAAGGAAGATAGCGAAGAGAAATGAGAAACAAAACAAAAGGAGAAGTTTGTAAAGGACAGACGGACAGATGGACAGACAGACAGACAGACACAGACAGACAGACACAGACAAACAGACAGACGGACAGACAGACAGTGAAAGAAGAAAAAAGAAAGGAG
>NW_026973709.1:510000-515000 GCF_035594125.1 Scylla paramamosain
TTACAGGGACAAGAAAAATGAAAGGTTTATTGAATCAGTGAATGGGTTTAGTGAATGGACGACTAAATAAGTGAATGAATGAATGAATGAGTGAGGAGTAATGATCATTGTTCAGTGTAATGGTGAAGTTATAAATACCAGGGGCTTTGTGGCAAGTCATTATATTAGCCGTGGAATTCATGGTAGCGGTAACAATAATAATAATGACACTAAAACCTTGGCTGTCTATTTAAATGATACAAAACCCGCTATTTATTACTATTGTTATTATTATCACCATTATCATTCTACTACTACTACTACTACCCCTCCCTCTTCCCTTCTACCTCTTCCCTTTAATTGAGGCGCGCGGTACAACAACGACGTACGTACAACAACGACGTAACCGTGTTTTTGCCTGCTCCGTGTGGTAGAAGGGTGTAAAAGTCTCGTGGTGATGTCGGCCAAGTCATATTCGACCATCTAAGCACCTGTACTAAGGCTCAAAGTCGAGCGTAGTGCGGAGAAAATTTCTCTGGACTAACATCTCGAAAGCGGTACAACAACGACGCAACCTGCTCCTCCCAGCCTCACGTGCGTATGGCCAATCAGCGGCGCGGTTGCAGCCGCCCGGCGCGGGCGAGCCAATCACAGCACCACTGCCATGTTTACCAGCGCCGTTGCCATGGTGACAACACACTCAACATGTGCTCATCCACTCTGCCCTTTAACACGCCCGAGCACAGACGCACGCTACCTTTCTCGTGACTCTTTACGCAACTATGGCTACTAGAGTGCAGACGAAAGTGTCACAGCATCTTGCTGTGGCCACCAGCCTTACGTAAGTTTTTTAAATCCCCAGTCAACCCGACTTAGTGGGTTGAAGGGGGATTTAAAGGGTTGGTAAATCCGCTAAGGGCATTGCCAGGATCAAACAGACGTATCCTGGTAATCAACTTAACTGTCTCAAGCCAGTGTAAAGGATGAGAGCCAACTATATTCATTGAATACAAAAAAAAAAAAAAAAAAATCGTTTTCTTCATAATGTTCTTGACATAGCGGCTTTCCATTAATACTTACCAGAATGCATGCACAAAACATAAAATTATCAGCATTACACACTGTTAGTCATAGCAGGACGTCAAAGTTATGGTAGGAGTAATAACGTGCCGGTAATGAGTAAGTTTTATTTTTTACGCTCGGAAAAAAAATTCATAAAAAATTTATTTATGTACCAATCTTCATGAAACTTTCACCTAATACTATGTGTAATAGGCTCTAACACATTATTAACAAATGAAAACAATATCGGGAAAAAAAATTATTACTTACGGTATACGCGTTAATTAACGCGTAAGTCATCCACCCAAAATCGTCACCTATCACTTCGAAAACCTACATCCCCAAACAGAACTACCCAAGACCTTTCAAATGATGTATAATACTTACTTATTTAAGGGTATCCTATTGTGCGCAATCAGTGTTTAACTTTGAGCGCGTTTTTCTCGAAACTTCCATTTCTCGGTTACGTCGTTGTTGCGCCGCGCGCCTCATTATGATACTTAGTCTTTTTCTAATAGTATAACTAAGGTGGCCATAGTAAAGCAATTTCATGTATTTCTTAGGTGTAATCTGGATGTCATTAGAGGAAGGCTTATTGAGTTTACTACCTAGAGAGTTATAAATAGAATTATTGATGATGCTTAGTGGAAATCTGTTATTATGGAAAAAAAAAATCCTTAAAAAATTGATCTCATAAGAACATAAGAACATAAGAAATAAGGGAAGCTGCAAGAAGCCATCAGGCTTCTATGTGGCAGTCCCTGTATGAAATATACCTATCTATTTCCACCTATCATCCATAAATCCATCTATTCTCTTAAGGCTCCCTAATGTGTTAGCACTATCAGTCTGATTACTGAGACTGTCCATTCATCTACCACTCTATTTGAGAACCAATTTATTCCTATCTCTTTCTTAAACCTAAATTTTTCAAGCTTTGAACCCATTATTTCTTGTTCTGTCCTGGTTGCTGATCCAAAGAATTTTGCTTACACACCCCTTGTTATAACCCTTATACCACTTAAAGACTTGTATCAGGTCCCCTCTTAATCTACATCTCTCTAAAGAATGTAAATGGTAATTCCTTGTTGGGGAAAGTGATCAGTGGAATTCCAGAAGAGTCAGTACTGGCTCCAGTAATGTTTGCAGTATATATTAATGACATGGTGGAAGGAGGTGAACAATTATGTGAGTTTGTTTGCTGATGATACCAAATTACTTAGGAAGGTAAGAAGGGAAGAGGATTGCCAAGCACTGCAGCAGAATTTGAACAGAAGGTGAGAATGGAGTCACAGATGGAAAATGGAATTTAACATCAGAAAATGCAGGTATGATGGAATTTTGAAGAGTAAAAAGAGAATATTATGCAAACTGTAACATGGGAAACAAAAAGATTAAGAAAAATGACAATGGGGAAAAGGACTTTGGAGTAACTGTATCCAATAATTTATCATCAGAGAAACACATAAATAGGATTATAGGTGAAACTTACAATCTTGTGAGGAACATAAAAGTAGCATTCAGATATCTAGATGAGGAAATGATGAAAAAACTTATTGTAACTATGATATGCCCAAAGTTGGAATATGCAGCAATAGTATGGTCACCAGATACAAAAATGGAAATAAATAAATTGAAGAGGATTCAGAGGTCAACAACAAAGTTGGTTCCAAGACTTCAAGACTTATCATATGAGGAGAGACTGACAAGGTTGAATCTACAGATGCTGGATCAATAGAGAGAGAGAGGAGACCCAGTTGCAGTGTATAGGGCTGATAACTGGATCAGAAAAAAGTGGACCAGCAGGATTTGATAACACAGGATGTAAAAGATTCAAGAGGACATGGAAAGAAGTTGAAAAAGTCCACCTGTAGAAGGAATATTATAAAAAATAAATAAATGAAAAAAAAAGCTCTCTTCAAAGAGTAGTAGAAACATGGAATAGCTTGGAAAAAGATGTGGTTCATGGAAGTTTGATTCATGATTTCAAGGCCAAGTTGGATGATAGTAGATATAGAAACTTCCCGTATACCACAGATAGGCAAATGCAACTAGGTAAATACACACACACACACACACACACACACACACACACACACACACACACACACACACACACCACACACACACACACACACACTATAAATAATGTTGTCGGGAACCTATGAGTTACTGAGAAAGATGTAAAGAGGATTTACTTACATGGATGAATCTATGATTCTTCCCAGACTGGAATATGCTGCAACTGTTTGGTCACCTCTTCATAAAAAAAAGCCTTTTGTTGTTTTCACGTTACTATTCTGCTTTTTTATTGCTTATTTACTCCTCTCTGTTTTGGTGCATGATGCATCCTACCCATGTCATTTTATTCCTGTAGTTGTTTCCAGCTTTGGTCTGTATGCTAATCATGCTTTTTTTCTTTTTTTTTCTTCCATGTCTGAATGAAGAAGTAACTTATACAAAAGCATCACAACTCAAGCCTTTTTACAAAAACAATTAATACCACTCTTTCTATATATATATATATATATATATATATATATATATATATATATATATATATATATATATATATATATATATATATATATATATATATATATATATATATATATATATATATATATATATATATATATATATATATATATATATGTATATGCACACAGTGAAACTTTTGCTTACCAAATGCCTCCCTTCTCAAACAATTAAGTTTTTGAACAAAATTTTTAACTCATTATTGGTTTGGTTGCAGTACTGTAATTCAGTTCTATAACAAGTTATTTGATTTTTAATATTAAAAGATGTAGCAAAAGCTGCTGTTTATTATTAATTTACAGTTTCTATAAATATCTACTTCATTTTTATATATTTGGAGGAGAAACTCAGTATAAGACAGTAATTCAATCTTTGAAATAAGGTAAATGTGATCCCATTGAAAAAGCCTTGATGTAAACAAACAGTTTTTGCCACTGAGGAATAATCCCAAGCCACCTGTGGCTCTCTTAGTGATCCCCAACCCTATCACTACTGCACAACTAAATTTTTCCTGTGGCTTTTCCCAACAGCAAGATGTCTAAGTGTTATGATCACCTTCATTTTAGCAGTAACTGGGTTGGTCCTCTCTGTGTCCCTCTGTAAAGCTTCCCTCACTACATCAGTCTAAACAGTATCTTCTGATGAGTTCTGTATCACTGCATTACATCCTTTCTGTGTCATTCATTACATCCTTTGTATAAATAATTTGTGAGCTGGAAATGTTGTGAAGTAGCCATCTTGGTTTGGGAGCATCTGTCATAAACTGCTAAGACAGTGTAGACTGGTGTCTACGAACAGATTAATCCATTTTACATTGATTCCTATGAGGAAAGTTTTTGTTTTTCGAACATTTTGGATTTTGAACAGCATTCAGGAACAAATTAAGTTTGAGAACCAAGGTTCCACTGTATATATATAAATATATATATATATATATATATATATATATATATATATATATATATATATATATATATATATATATATATATATATATATATATATATATATATTTATATATATATATATATATATATATATATATATATAATAACAGTTTTAGTTGAGGTAAAATCATGGTAGCATTGTTCAGAAACCATGGCATTGTACTTATCAGTGATTGAGCTACCTCCAAAGTAGATATATTGAGCTACCTCCAAAGTAGATATATTGAGCTACCTCCAAAGTAGATATATTGAGCTACCTCGTATTGAGCTACCTCCAAAGTAGATATATTGAGCTACCTCCAAAGTCTGGTGGACTAAAGTTTAATGGTGAGTGAGTACAAAGCTTCAAGTCACCTACCCACCTTCACATCAGTCTTTTTATTTATTTTTTTCCTACCACTGGTATCTCCATTATTCACTTCTGAATTCTGGGCTTCTTCTTACTGCACACTTCAAAACCTTCACTATTGCATT
>NW_026973709.1:522500-540000 GCF_035594125.1 Scylla paramamosain
AACAACAACAACAGTAGTATATTAACAGGAATGAAAATATTAAGTTGAAAAAATTAACAGAACCAAAGACTAACTGATAGAAAGCATGCAGGAAACAAGGACAAGATCAAGATTAACAAAGAGATGTTTAGTGTGAGAGAAGAATGTGTAACACTGGAAAGGAAGAATGCAGATGAACTGGATGAAAGAATCAGTAGGGATGAAGTGGAGAGGTGTGTGAGAAGGCAGAAGAATGGCAAGGCAGCAGGTCCAGATGATATACCCTATGAGTTCTACAAGAATGGTGGGGAGGTAGTGATAGACAGAATGACTGAGTTATTCAACCGAGTGTGGGATGAAGAGAGAGTGCCAAGAAAGTGGAATGAGAGCCGAGTGTGTCTGTTACATAAGGGAGGATTTAAGAGTAAGAATGAGCTGAAGAACTACAGGCCAATTGCATTAGTGAATACAGTAGGTAAAGTTTTCAGTGCAGTGTTGAATGAGAGACTGTGTAAATGGATTGAGAGAGCTGGAGTGCTGGGTGAAGAACAGAATGGTTTTCGTAGGGACAGGAGAGCTGAGGACAATATGTTTGTGGTGAATGAAATGATTGAGAAGAAAAAGGAATGATGGGGGTAAATTGTACCTAGGTTTTTTGGATATAGAGAAAGCTTATGATAGAGTGAACAGAGAAATGTTAGGTAGAGTCTTAGAAAAGATTGGATTGAGTGCAAAGATAGTTAACGTAGTGCAAAGTATGTATGTGGACACAAGAGCTAGATACAGGCTAGGAGACATAGAAACAGACTGGGTGAAGAGTGAGAGAGGAGTTAGGCAGGGCTGTATATTGTCACCAACCCTTTTTAGCCTGTATACAGAGGAGCTAGCAGCCAGGATGAGAAGAATGAATGTAGGGGGTAAGTGTGGGGAATGATAAAGTATGTGTGCTCCTTTATGCAGATGATGTAGTTGTTATGAGTGAATCGGCAGATGAGCTTCAAAGTTTGTTGGATGTAGTGGATGGCTATGGTAAAGACTTTGGAGTAAGGTTTAGCAGTGAGAAAAGCAAAGTAATGATTGTGAATAGATCAGAGGATGAAAGTAATGTGGTATGGAGACTTGGAGAGAATGAGTTGAGACAGGTGCAAGAATACAAGTACTTAGGGATGTGGAATGAGTCCTAGTGGGTGTGCAAAGGCAAAGAATGAAAAGATAAGTATGGTAAACCAGTGGGTAGGTCGATTGGGAAGCGCGGCAAGGATGAGAGCAAGTAAGTATGATGTGTTGAGAGAAGTGTGGAAGAGTGTGGCTGTGCCATGTATAATGTATGGTATGGATGTGATTGCATGGAATGAAAGTGAAATTGATAAGTTAGAAGTGGGCCAGAACAAAGTAGCAAGGATGGCACTGAGTGCACCGAGGTGCACAGCAGTTGAAGCCTTGAGAGGTGACATGGGATGGAGCACCTTCAGAGAAAGACTGACAAAAGCCACACTTAGGTACAAGATTAGGCTTGAGAGAATGGATGATGCAAGAATAGCAAGGAAGGTGTACCTGTGGAATGAAAGTGGAAGCAAATGGAGGAAGAGATGCATGAGAATGACAGACAGGAATGGATTGCAAGTTGTGTGGGCGATAAGAATGGCTGGGAGGAATCAAAATGAGCGTGAATGGGTGGTAACAAGAGGAGGAAGAGTGGGAGCCGAATGGGATGTGAGAAAATGGAAGAATGAGATAGACAAAGAAGTGAAATGTGTGGGACTGAATGAATGGAAGAATGAGATGGAAAGAAAGAAGACCCTGGAATGGTACAAGGAGAAAGAGGCCCCGAGGTATGAAAGGTGGTATGATGGAAGCCTGGGCGGTGATCTTCTCTTCCGAGCGAGGGCACAGTGTATGGATGTGAATGCAAGGAGTTACAGGTGGTCTGAGTCCCGCAGCAAAGTGTGCCAGATGTGTGACATGGGAGAGGATGAGACGGTGGAACATGTGGTGCTGGAGTGTGTGCAGTATGCCAGAGACAGGAATGAGATGATGCAAGTGATACTGACTGAGTTAGGGCATGATAGGAATGAAAGAGTGGAGAAGACAGGAAAGGAATGGATGGTGTTGTTGCTGGGACTGTGTAGAGAGGCCAATGAAAGGATGATTGAGGCGGTGAAAGAGTTTCTGGAGAGAATGTGGCGTGCCAGGTGTATGAACAATTAGGATAGAGGATGCTGTTCGTTTCTCTTTTTTTTTTTCCCCCTTTCTACAGGAGTTGCCGATCCAAAGGCCTGGCTCAGGAGTGATCCTGTGCCACCTGTACCATCAAGATCAAGATCAAGATCAAGACCCTCCGCTCCGAGTGTGTACAAGTGGCTTTGCCTTGCTCTCTGAGTTTTCTCTGAGTTTTGTGGTTTGTTTCTCTCGCCTGTGTGCTGAAATACCCTGAAAATGGTGATGAGCGCGTGTGGTTCATGCGAGGAGAGTGTGGCGAACAGGCAAAGGGCTGTGGCATGCGAGAGATGCATGGCCTGGTTCCATGTAGCCTGTGTGGGCATGAGGGAGGCCAACATGAAGGCGCTGGGGTTCGAGCTTCTGGTGTTCCTCTGCAGGGAATGCCTGAGCAAGAGCCTCAATGAATGGAGGAACCAGGATGAAGAAAAAGAAGAGAGAGTGGAGCAGAGCACCCAGACAGAAAACCTGATGAAAGAGGCAGAAGCACAGACGACGAAGACTGAAGAGAGAAAAGACCAGCAAGAAGTGGTGGAAGTGGCCAGAACAGACAGACGCCCAAGGAAGAAGAGAATGGTAATCAAGAAAGCCCCAGTACGTGTCATTGGAGACAGCATGGTAAGGAAGACTCCCGACTTTGTGAGAAGGGAAATTGAGTGCACCAGCATGGGAGGTGCTAAGATCCAAGACGTCAAGAGGAAAGTCAAGGAAGAAGTGCAAGAAATGGAAGAGAGAAGCCTGCTAGTTGTCCAAGGAGGAGGCAACAACTTAGTAGAGGCAAGTGCTGAAGACACAGTAAAGGAAGTGATAGAAGCAGTGAGGGCAGCAGAAGAGAAGATGTGTGTGGCTGTGGTGGGGGTCCTGCAGCGCCCACGGGAAGGAGTGCAGTATGAGAAGATCAGAAGAGAAACGAACCGCAAGATATGCATGGAACTCATGAAGGTCAAGATGGAATGGATGACAGAGAAGAAGGGCAACATGAGCTTCCTGGACATGGATGGGATCCTCGACCAGGACAAATTCTTCGGGAGAGACGGGGTCCACCTCAACCACAACGGGAATGAGAGGCTAGGACGTCGACTGGCCGAGTGGATGAGGGCGAGGCAGGTGTGTTGTGTGGACGACGCATGATGAGGAGGACCCACTGATGTCAGCAAACATGGAAGAAAAGAGCAAGTAAATGTGTGAAGATTGGCTGTATGAATGTGAGAGGATGGGGTGTGGGCAAGTTTGAGGATGTATGCAAGGAGCTCAGGGAGTGGAGGTTTGACTCAGTCGGGCTCACTGAGACTCACCTGAGAGATGATGTACGAATGGAGGGATGCGAGTATGTTATGATTGGAAAGGGGCGTAAGGCACAGGAAACACTGGGAGGAGGCGTAGCCCTACTCTACAAGAAAGAAAGAGGACTGAAAGTAGAGGAGATTGATGTGGTGGAGTGTACAAGTAGTGAGGATGTGCTTGCAGTAAGAGTGGAATGCATGGATGGTCGTGGCAGACCAGAGAAGGTGGTACTGGTGGTAGCCTACATGACTGTCATGGGTGAAAGAGCAGAGAGGGAAAATAGGAGGAAGTATGACATACTTAAGAAAGTTGTGAGAGAGCATGGAGAGGAGAGAGTGCTAGTTATGGGTGACATGAATGCTCATGTGGGAATACTGGGGGAACAGGTGAACAGGAATGGTGAAATGCTTGGAGAGTTCCTTGAACTGGGGCTGGAAAATCTGAATGTTA
Organism: Scylla paramamosain; assembly: GCF_035594125.1. NCBI lineage: Eukaryota > Metazoa > Arthropoda > Malacostraca > Decapoda > Portunidae > Scylla > Scylla paramamosain. The sequence continues at coordinate 526,431 of NW_026973709.1, forward strand.
CTTTGGCAGAGGGGCGTGTGACTTGGAGTGCAAGAGAACAGGAATCGGCAATTGACTACATGTTGGTGAATGGAAGAATGCGTGAAATTGTGTCGCACATGTGGATAGATGAGGATGGTTTGGTTGATATTGTGTCCGATCACAACATGCTGGTGGTGGAGTGCTTGATGCAGGGTGGGAATGAAGTGAAAGTGGCAAGTAAGAAAAAGAAGTGGAGACTGAGAGATGTAGGGTGGGAGAACTTTCAGGTTGATCTGAGTGAGAGAAGCTGGGACGACGAAAGTGTGCATGACGTGGAGCATCTGAATGAGAAACTGGTTGAGGACGTGAGGGGTGCTGCTGAGAACCAGATAGGGTTTGTGAGAGTAGGTAGAAGAAAGAATGTATGTAAACCATGGTGGAATGATGAAATCAGAGCAGCTAGGAAGGAGCGAAAGAGAATGAGTAGACAGTGTAGATGGCTGAGGAAAAAGAGGCATGAAAGCGATGAGGCAGAGAATGAGTATCAGAATGCATGGGCAGCGTATGTGAAGCAGCAGCGGTTGACAAGACGAATGATAATGAATGCTAAAGTGAAGAGTGAAAGAAGAGTGATTCAATCTTTAAGGGAGAAAGGTATGGAAGGTGGCTGTGAATGGTACAAGTTCATGAGAGGTGAGAATATGTCAGGTTAGGTTAGGTTAGGTTTATGTCATCTATAGACGTAGGAATGGGATTAAACACAGCCAAAACTTCTTTATTATCCTCTATCTCATCTATAAGCACAGTAATAGGATTAAACACCATTAAAACCTCATTATTACCCTATATATCACAAATTCACCCCCTTCATGTCATCTATAGATGTAGGAATGGGATTAAACACAGCCGAAACCTCTCTATTACCTCCTATCTCATCTATAAGCGCAAGTATAGGATTAAACACCATTTTTAGCATGAGTAATCCCTTTTTTAGGCACAGGAAGTAATAATAACGCTTCTAACTCTCTTTACAGACTGAAAAACAGATTCAGAACCCCTTAAACTTTTCTAAATAGGATCAGAACCCCTAAAACTCCCCTTGAATAGGATTAGAACCCTTAAAACCCCCTTTGGACCCTTTTTAATGCAATCCAATCCTCCACACAGGCACCGAGAGAGGACTGGAACGGGTGGAGCCTATTTTGAAGTTCCACGTGGGATCAACTCTCCTCCACTGGGCGGCATCGAAGGGTTACGATGACCTGGTGGTTGACCTCCTTGTTCGGGGCTTGTCTGTGAGTGTGTGGGGAGAGAGAGAGAGAGAGAGGGGGGGGGTTGATAATGCAGAAGTGTTGTTAATCTGTCGCTAGAACTGTAAAAATACTCTTGAAAACCCTCATCACTTCAAGTAGAGCCTTTGGAATGTAGAAATATTGTTAATCTGCCACTAGAACCTTAAAAATACTCTTGAAAGCCCTTGTCACTTCAACTACACAGTCTTTGGAATGTAGAAATCTTGTTAATCTGCCACTAGAACCTTAAAAACACCCTTGAAAACCCTTGCCACTTCAACTAGAGCCTTTGGAATGTAGAAATTTTTGTTAATCTGTCACTAGAACCTTAAAAATACCCTTGAAAACCCTCACCATTTCAAGTAGAGCCTTTGGAATGTAGAAATCTTGTTAATCTGCCACTAGAACCATAAAAACACTCTTGAAAACCCTTGCCACTTCAACTAGAGCCTTTGGAATGTAGAAATCTTGTTAATCTGCCACTAGAACCTTAAAAATACCCTTGAAAACCCTCACCATTTCAACTAGAGCCTTTGGAATGTGGAAATCTTGTTAATCTGCCACTAGAACCTTAAAAACACCCTTGAAAACCCTTGCCACTTCAACTAGAGTCTTTGGAATGTAGAAATCTTGTTAATCTGCCACTAGAACCTTAAAAACACCCTTGAAAACCCTTGTCACTTCAACTACAGCCTTTGGAATGTAGAAATCTTGTTAATCTGTCACTAGAACCTTAAAAACACCCTTGAAAAGCCCCCACCACTTCAACTAGAGCCTTTTGAATGTAGAAATCTTGTTAATCTGTCACTAGAACCTTAAAAACACCCTTGAAAAGCCCTCACCACTTCAACTAGAGCCTTTTGAATGTAGAAATCTTGTTAATCTGTCACTAGAATCATAAAAACACTCTTGAAAACCCTTGCCACTTCAAATAGAGCCTTTTGAATGTAGAAATCTTGTTAATCTGTCACTAGAACCTTAAAAACACCCTTGAAAACCCTTGCCATTTCAACTAGAAGGAAGAAAGGCTTTTAGTGAGACCCTTGTGTTATGTTGGCACCCTTGACTGCCCCCCACCTAGCCCCCCTGACCAGCACAGTAAACCAAACTTACCTGCCCTTCATAAACAATTACATTTCATCATTCAACTGAAAAAAACACAAATTAACTTAGTTTTGTTGACATCCACAAGAGAGACAGTTTGTTCAGCCATGTTCACTGTTTCAACCACCACCACCACCACCACCACTACTACCACCACCACCGCCTCTTCTACAGGTGGATGCTTGTGATCGGTTGGGCCGCACTCCACTGGGGCTGGCCACCTTTGCCGGCCACACTAGTATTGTCAACACCCTGCTGCAGGAGAACGCCTCTCTTTCTGCTGAAGGTGAGAGAGAGAGAGAGAGAGAGAGAGAGAGAGAGAGAGAGAGAGAGAGAGAGAGAGAGAGAGAGAGAGGAATATATAGACAGAAACATAAAAAGAGAGAGAGAGACAGAGTTTGTGTGTTTGTGAGGTAGAGAGAGAGAGAGAGAGATTGAGTATGTATTGAGAGTAAGAGAGAGAGAGAGAGAGAGAGAGAGAGAGACACCCCCTAACCTAACCTAACCTAACCCAATCTAACCTAACCTAATCTAGCTTAACCTAACCAAACCTAACCCAGTCTAACCTAACCTAACCTAACCTAACTTAACCTAACCTAACTTAACCTAACCCAACCTAACCTAACCTAACCCAATCTAACCTAACCTAACCTAACCTAACCCAACCTAACCTAACCTAACGTAACCCAACCTAACCTAACCTAACGTAACCTAACCTAACCTAACCTAACTCAATCTAACCTAACCTAACCTAACCCAACCTAACCCAATCTAACCTAACCTAACCTAACCTAACCCAACCTAACCTAACCTAACCCAACCTAACCTAACCTAACCTAAACTAACCTAATCTAACCTAACCTAACCTAGCTTAACCTAACCTAACCTAACCTAACCTAACCTAGCTTAACCTAACCTAACCTAACCTAACCTAACCTAACCTAGCTTAACCTAACCTAACCTAACCTAGCTTAACCTAACCTAACCTAACCTAACCTAGCTTAACCTAACCTAACCTAACCTAACCTAGCTTAACCTAACCTAACCTAACCTAACCTAGCTTAACCTAACCTAACCTAACCCAATCTAACATAACGTAACTTAACCTAACCTAACCTAACCCAACCTAACCTAACCTACCTTAACCTAACCTAACCTAACCTAATCTAACCTAACCTAACCTAACCTAGCTTAACCTAACCTAACCTAACCTAACCCAACCCAATCTAACGTAACCTAACCTAACCTAACCCAACAGACAAGGACTGGAGGATAATATCTCGTGAGGAGGTTGGTCTCTGCATAGTTCGGGTCATTGAAGAAACTGCCGTGTGTTCTCTTGACGCGGCCAGGTCAGACGGCTTCACCCTGCTCCACCTGGCTGCCCAGCAAGGCTACCCGAACATGATGCATCGGCTTCTGTCCCTGAAGGTGTGCTTAGGGGCGTTTTGGGGTGTTTTTGGGGGTGTTTGTAGTGTTTGGGGTGTGTTGCGGAGGTTAGTGTGTTTTTTTTGGGGTGTTTTTTGGATGTGTAGGGAAATTTGGTGTGTTTTTTGGGGTTTTGGGTGTTTTTGGAGTGTTTGCAGTGTTTTTTGGGGTAGTTTTGGGTGTTTTGGGGATGGTTAAAAGTGTTTTTTGGATGTTTGCAGTGGTTTGCGGATAGTTTTGGGTGTTTAAGGGTGCTTTAGGAGTGTTTTGGTGTGTTTTGAATGTGTTTTGCAGTGTTTGGGGTGTGTTTTGGAGTGTTAAAGGGTGTTTTGGAGTGTTTAAGGTTGTTTTTGGGTGTGTAAGGATGTTTTGGGATGTTTTTGGTATGTTTTGGGGATATTTAAGGGTGTTTTGGGATGTTATTGGAGTGTTAAAGGGTGTTTTGGGGTGTTTAAGGTTGTTTTTGGGTGTTTAAGGGTGTTTTGGGATGTTTTTGGTATGTTTTGGGGATATTTAAGGATGTTTTGGGATGTTTTTGGTATGTTTTAGGGATATTCAAGGGTGTTTTGGGATGTTTTTGGTATGTTTTAGGGATATTTAAGGGTGTTTGGGATTTTTTGGTATGTTTTGGGGATATTTAAGGGTGTGTTGGGATGTTTTTGGTATGTTTTTAGGATATTTAAGGGTGTTTTGGGATGTTTTTGGTATGTTTTTGGGATATTTAAGGGTGTTTTGGGATGTTTTTGGTATGTTTTGGGGATATTTAAAGGTGTTTTGGGATGTTTTGTATATTTTAGGGATATTTAAGGTGTTTTGGTATGTTTTAGGGATATTTAAGGGTGTTTTGGGATGTTTTTGGTATGTTTTAGGGATATTTAAGGGTGTTTTGGGATGTTTTTGGTATGTTTTTGGGATATTTAAGGGTGTTTTGGGATGTTTTTGGTATGTTTTGGGGATATTTAAGGGTGTTTTGGGATGTTTTGTATATTTTAGGGATATTTAAGGTGTTTTGGTATGTTTTAGGTATATTTAAGGGTGTTTTGGGATGTTTTTTGGTATGTTTTAGGGATATTTAAGGGTGTTTTGGGATGTTTTTGGTATGTTTTAGGGATATTTAAGGGTGTTTTGGGATGTTTTTGGTATGTTTTGGGGATATTTAAGGGTGTTTTGGGATGTTTTTGGTATGTTTTGGGTATATTTAAGGGTCTTTTGGGATGTTTTTGGTATGTTTTGGGGATATTTAAGGGTGTTTTGGGATGTTTTTGGTATGTTTTAGGGATATTTAAGGGTGTTTTGGGATGTTTTGGAGTGTTATTACCCCTACACAACCCAAACTAACCTAACCTCACAACCTCAAGGTATCACCAGACGTACGCAACAACCAAGGTGAAACCCCGCTGTTTGTCGCGATCCGGAACAACCAGCTGGCCTGCGTTCAACAGCTGATTAATGCTGGCACACGTCTGAACCTCGTCGATAACCGCGGGGGGGTCAGCTCTGCACATGGCGGCCAAGAACGGAAATGTGACGGTAATTGATATGCTCCTGATATGCTGCAATAAGATCGGTTATACGCCTGTTTACTACGCCATCAATGCCAGCAGGTGAGGGAGGAGGAGGAGTGAGTGAGTGAGTGAGTGAGTGAGTGAGGGAGGAGGAGTGGAGGTCTCGACCTTATAAGAGGAGGAGAAAGAGATTTAGAATTTGTACAGGAAGAGGAGGAGGAGGAGGAGTGGAGGTTTAGAGCTTATAACAGGAGGAGAAAGAGATTTAGAATTTGTACAGAAGGAGGAAGAGGAGGAGGTGGAGGAGGAGGAAGAAGAAGAAGAGTGAGGGAGGAGGTGGAGGCTTAGGGTTTGTAAAAGAGGAGGAGAAGGAAGATTAGGATCACTACAGAACAACACATAATACTCTTGCACTTATCAAAAACACACACAAAAAAAAACACCCTTTAAAAACCAAAAAAAAACACCAAAAACACCCTTTAAAACTGCAAAAACCACTCATAAACACTTTATCTTAACAAAAACACCCAAAAACACCCTTTAAAACCACAAAAACCACTCATAAACACTTTATCTTAACAAAAAAACCCAAAAACACCCCTTAAAACCACAAAAACCACTCATAAACACTTTAACTTAACAAAAACTCCAACAACACCCAAAAACACCCTTTAAAACCCCCCAAAAAAATAACCATGAGCACTTCAACTTAACAAAAACACACAAAAACACTTTAAAACCACAACAAAACCCAAAAACACCCATAAACACTTTAATTTAACCAAAACTCCCTAAAACACCCTAAAAAATAACCATAAACACTTCAACTTAACAAAAACACCCAAAAACACCCTTCAAAACCCCAAAAAACACCCCAAAACACTTTAACTTAACAAAAACAACAAAAAAAAACATCTTTAAAACTCCACATCCAAACAAAAACACCAACTCAACAAAAACACCCAAAAAACACACAAAAACACACTTTTAAAACCCCAAAACACCCAAAAACGTTTCAACTCAGCAAAAAAACACTTCAAAACACCCAGAAACACTTTTAAACCCAAAAAGACTTTAATTCAACAAAAAACACCAAAAAAAAAACACCAAAAAACACCCCAAACTGAACCAAACCAAACCTAACCTAACCAAAGCAACCCCACAGGTACGACATTGTGCAGCGGTTCCTCGAGTACAGCCTGGTCCGCAAGGTGCATTGCAAGGCGACAAACGGCGAAACACTCCTGCAATTTTACACCGAACGGAACAACTTGGGGCAGTACGACAACGCAGTGGTGTGCGTGCTGGAGTGCGAGAAGCTCCTGCACTCAACCAAGCCTAGCGCGGAGATGTGTCTTCGCGTGCAACTGGGAACGACAGAGGCCAGTTCGAAGGCCCGCGCTCAGCTGCAGGCCATGTACGAGTCGACGAGAGCACAACGCCACTGCTGGAATTTTTGGTTCTTTCTCTCTTGTTTTCTGCTTCCGTCGGTTTTTTACTACCTAGACGTGTACACCGACATTCTGCTGGCGGTGGAGTACCATCAAGATTACCTGAAGAGCATCAATGACTCCGATGTGGTGGGGACGAGGAACATGACGAGTGCTAATCATTCCCTGTCCGAGGAGATGGTGGTGCTGGTGGATGGCAAGGAGGAGGTGAGTGCGTGTGTGTGTTTGTTTGTTGAACTATATGTAAAAGGCTGAAATAAACTCAAAATGCACTCAAATGATACTTAAACACACTTTACCATCCAAAAACACAAGAAACACCAAGAAACACATACTAACACACCCAGACAGCCACATACAAACAGTAACACCCCAAAAACACCCAAATTACCCAGAAACACATTTTGTCACCCTGAAACATCTCATAAAACATCCCAAGATGTCCAAAAACACACAAAAAACACAAAAAAGACACTCAAAAACCCACAAAAACACACAAAACCCACAAAACTCACAAAACACCCACAAAAACACTCAAAAATACCCCACTAACACTCAAAAACACACAAAAAACACTGAAAAACACACAAAAAACACTGAAAAGTACCCCAAAAAGCACTCTAAAACATCCAAAACACACAAAAACACCCCAAAACACAAAAAAACACAAAAAAAACCACCCTACACACACACACACACACACACACACATTTACCCATCTCTCTAAAAACCCCTCAATGTCTCCCTCCCTCTCTCTCCCTCTCTCTCCCAGGAAGCAGAAGGATTCCTCGCCAACCTAACAGACAACCCAGACAAGATCAATTTCCTACTCACCGTTTTCTTCATCCTGCTGCCAATTACCCTGTTGTCCACTTGGAATCTGTACATTCATGTGACGCAGCAAGATATCCTTCCCATTTTCAAACTGCTACCTTCGTTTTTGCGTGTATCGTTGTAAACGCTCATATTTCTCACCCCCCTGGCCCCCGTCATGGCGTACCTCGAAAATACTTACGCGCAGATGAAGCACATGAACGTCACAGTGCGTCAGATGCAGGAGGTTGGGGTATGTACTGTCTATGGGGTGCTTTGGGGTGAATGTGTGCATTTTGGGGTGTTTTTGGTTTGTTTTTGGTGTTTTTTGGGTGTGTTTGGGGTGTTTTGGTGTGTTTTGGGTGTTTTGGGGTGTTTTTGGGTGTGTGGGGTGTTTTTGGGTGTTTTTGGGGTGTTTTTGGATGTGTTTTGGTTTGTTTTGGAGTGTTTTTCAATATTTTGGGGGTGTTTGGTGTGTTTTTGGGGTGTTCAAGGGTGTTCTTGGGTGTTTTTGGGTGTGTTTTGGTTTGTTTTGGGGTGTTTTCAATATTTTTGGGGTGTTTGGTGTGTTTTTGGGGTGTTCAAGGGTGTTCTTGGGTGTTTTTGGAATGTTTTTTTGGGGTGTTTTGTATATTTTAAGGTGTTTTTTAGTGTTTAAGGGTGTTTGGGTGGGAGTTTCCAAGTGGATAGGGTTTTTTTTAGTTTGAGTTGATAGGTGTTTTTTTTTTTTATTTATTTAATTATTTTATTTTTATTTATTTGTTTTGTTTATTTTATTTATTTATTTATTTATTTTTGTGGGAGCTCTGTGTGTGTGTGTGTGTGTGTGTGTGTGTGTGAGGTTAAAAGAGGAGGAGAAGGAGGAGGGAGAGAGGAAGGGAGGGAGGGAAGGTAGATATTGAGAAAACTTACTTAAAATTCTCTCTCTCTCTCTCTCTCTCTCTCTCTCTCTCTCTCTCTCTCTCTCTCTCTCTCTCTCTCTCTCTCTCTCTCTCTCTCTCGCACACACCATGATAACAAAAATAACAATAATAACAGTAATAATTCCTGTAATCCAACTTAACTCAAGCTAACATACACCCCCCCCTACCCCTTTGCCCCCTATCCCCCTTGCCCCCTACCCCCCTCTCCCCCACAGGTTGATAACAAAGAGAGGCACAACCTGCCAGTGGGGGGGTTGCCTCTGAGCCCAGCAACTCACTTTTCCCCCCTTCACAGAGCAAGGTACTGGGGTCAAGTCAGGTTGGATCGGGTCGGGTCGGGTTGGGTCAGGTCAGGTTGGGGGCGTTTTTAAATGGTTGGGGTTTGGTTAGGTTAGGTTGTTGTTGTTGTTGTTGTTGTTGTTGTTGTTGTTGTTGTTGTTTGTTTGTTTGTTTTTACTTAATTTCTCTCTCTCCTCTCTCTCCCTCTCTCTCTCTCTCTCTCTCTCTCTCTCTCTCTCTCTCTCTCTCTCTCTCTCTCTCTCTCTCTCTCTCTCTCTCTCTCTCTCTCTCTCTCTCTCTCTCTCTCTCAGCATATTAGTATTGTTATGTAGAACTACTACTACTACTACTACTACTACTACTACTACTACTACTACTACTAAATAAATCCCCAATAGTAGCTTGTTATATTCTACTATTATTATTATTATTATTATTATTATTATTATTATTATTATTATTATTATTATTATTATTACACTTTTCATGTATATATATTTAATTTTTCTGTGTGCATGGGTGTATGTGTGTGTATTTTGAAATCTTTGGGGTATGATGTTGACACACACACACACACACACACACACACACACACACACACACACACACACACACACACACACACACTAAAACACCCAAAAAACACTGTTATTCACCTCCAAACACCACAAAACACTGCAAAACACACCAAAACATCCCAAAAACACCCCATAAACACCAAAACAGTCCAAAACTCACCCAAACACACTTATTCATTTTCCTTTACCCTTCCAACACTCAGTCCCCTTCAAACACCCCAAAAACACCGAAAAAACACTTCCAAACACACCCAAAACACCCCTAAACACACCCAAACACACTTATTCATTTTCCTTTACCCTTTAAACGCTCAGTCCCCTTCAAACACCGCAAAAACACCCCAAAAACACTTCCAAACACACCCAAAACACCCCCAAACACACCCAAACACACTTATTCATTTTCCTTTATCCTTTAAACACTCAGTCCCTTTCATACACCCCAAAAACACCCAGAAACACTCCAAAAACACCCATTTTCTATTTCATCCACCCCTGACTTAACTTAGGCCAGAAATTTAAAAAATACCCTTAAATACCCAAAAACACTGTAAAAACACCCCAAAACACCCATTTTCTATTTCATCCATCCCTAAGTTAACTAACCTAGCCAAAACACCCAAAAACATACCCAAAAACACACCAAAAACACCTCAAAACACCCATTTTCTAATTTAGTTACCCCTTAAATTAATATAACTAGTGAAAAAACACCAAAAATACCTTTAAATGCCCCAAAACACCCAAAAACCATCATTTAACACCAAAAAATACCCCAATAACACCCAAAAACCACCATTTAACACCAAAAAACACCAAAAAACACCCAAAAACAACACCAGGCGCACTGTACATCTCCTCAGACCCACCCAGGACTAACGCAGGCACTCTTACAGGTGGACTCAAAATCGTACAACAGCTTTCCCCCCCCACGGGCCTACCAAGACCTACCGGCACCACATGAGGGACATGGAGATCAGAAAATATTATGACCTTAAGCATGTCGCGCAGATGAGGGTCGCAATCACCAACGTCATGGAGGCCACACTCGAGTCGGCCTTTCAGTTAATTCTGCAGCTGTATATCGTTGGGACGCATTACACTGAGTTGGACCAGGTGCGTTTGTGTGTGTGTTTGTGGGTGTTTGTGGGTGTGTGGGGGTGTTTTGGTTTAAGTACAAAAAAAAAAAAACTGAAACACCCTAAAACACCCAAAAACACCTCTAAAACACCCAAAAACATCCCAAAACACACAAAAACACCAAAAAAACACACTGAAACACCCAAAAACACCCCAAAAACACCCAGAAATACCCAAAAACACTCAAAAATTACAAAAACACCCATTAGTACCCTAAAAACACCCAAAAACACCACAAAACACCCAAAACCACCCAAAAACATCACAAAACACACAAAAACACACAAAAAACACCCAAGACAACCACTCCATCATCTCCACCCCTTCTCCTCCTCCTCCTCTTCCTCCTACAACCACAACTAACACCACAACTTTCCCACAACAGGTTAAGGACGTGACACTGGGCAGCATCCTGTCTTTGTCACCACTGGGCCACAACACACAGCTCTCCAAACCGGTGTTCTCTGTCCTCATCTCCCTTGTGTCCCTCACCTGGTCCTTCACATCCTACCACAGGTTCTCCAAACTCGGAGGGCTGACTATTTTAAATGCACTGCCCCTCCTGTTCGCAATATTCTTCCAGGTACGGTTCTTAGGGCCGGTTTAATTGTGTATCTTGTGTTTTTAAGTGTGTTTGGGTTTGTGAAAGTGTTTTTTTTGGTTTTGTGTGTGTTTTTTAGTGTTTTGGGGTGTTTTTGGGTGTTTAAGGATGTTTAAGGGTGTTTTTGGGGTATTTAAGGGTGTTTTTTTTGGGGGGGGTATTTAAGGATGTTATTGGGTGTTTTTGGGTGTTTTTGGGATATTTAAGGTGTTTTTGGGTGTTTTTGGGATATTTAAGGGTGTTTTTGGGTGTTTTTGGGTATATAACGGTGTTTAAGGGTGTTTTTGGGATATTTAAGGGTGTTTTTGGGTATTAAAGGGTGTTTTTGGGTATTTTTGGGATATTTAAGGGTGTTTTTGGGTGTTTTTGGTTATTTTTGGGGTGTTTAGTGAATTTAAGGATGTTTTGGGGTGTTTTTGGTGTGTTTTTTTGGGTGTTTAAGGGTGTTTTTTTTATCTGCTTGTGAATTTTGATGGTGTTTTTTATCTTATAAGTAAATTTTGGGGTTTAAATTTTTTTTTCACTTATTTATTCATTTATTTATTAATTTATTTTTTGTTTGTGTGTGTGTGTGTGTGTGTGTGTTTAGGTATAATTATGAGTTTCAAATAGTAATAGTAACAATAATAATAATAATAATAATAGTAATAGTAATAATAATAATAATAATAATAATAATAATAATAATAATGTGTCCGCAGGTGGTGTCCCGCGCCATCGCCTGTACGGTGTTCACCCTGGCACACACGTGGAAGGTGTTTGTGGTGTTGGGTGTACACTTTGTGGTGGTGCTGGTGTTTAAACTCAAGCTGGAGGAGAGGTGAGTGTGTGTGTGTGTGTGTGTGTGTGTGTGTGTGTGTGTGTGTGTGTGTGTGTGTGTGTGTGTGTGTGTGGCAGGTGACACAAGGACACACACAAGCTAAACACTATGAAACAAACACTATAATTCACAACACACCTAAAAGACACCCCAAAATACCTAAAACACCCCAGAACACCCTAAAACACCCCAAAACACCCAAAAAACATGCCCAAAACACCCAAAAAACATCTTTAAACACCCTAAAACACACCAAAAACACCCAAGAATTACCAAAAAACACCAAAAAAACTCCAAATATACTCCAAAAACACCCAAAACACCAAAAAACACCTATAAACACCCCAAAAACACACTAAAACACCAAAACACCCAAAAACACCCATAAAAACCCATAAAAACCAAAAAAAAAAAAAACACCCAACAACACATTAAAAGACCCCGTTTTCTTTCACCCGCAGTTCAGTGTTGCCAGTACGCACACCGTTTTACTGTTGCCAGTGTTTTTTCATGTACCTGCGTCCATATTTCTACGTTTTCCTTGGCACCATTGCTTCTACGCTGGTGTACTTCAGGTTGGAGAGGCCCTCGGCTGTCAAAAAGCAGAGGGCGCGTCGTCATTCAACCGTAGTGATACAGGTGAGGCTGCAGTGAGGTTAGGTCAGGCTGGGTTAGGTTAAGTTACGTTAAGTTACGTTAAGTTAGGTTAAGTCATGTTAGGTTTGATATTGAAGCAGTATTCAATGACTTAAGCTAACACAAATTTTTCATTCTCTCCCTCCCTTCCCCCCATCGCTGCTATCTCACCCCCTACCCCCCCACAGGTGTTGTTTTTAGTCCTAGCCTTCATCGAGAACCTAGTGCTGCTTGCCTTGGGGATCTGCTGGCTGGACGACAAATACTTTCATCATACGACACTTTCAAATACGACACTTTCATCATAATTTCTGCTGTCCTGTGTGCCATCAGCTACCTCACTGGCGTTATACTACATGCTGTGTACTATAGGTGAGTCTGTGGCTGTGTCCGAGTGATGCTGTGTGTGTTTGTGGTCTTCGTGTGGGTGTGTGAAGGTGTGTTGCAGTGCTGGTGGCTGTGTGTTGGCTGTGTGAGTCTGTGGCTGTGTTTGAGTGATGCTGTGTGGGTGTCTGAAGGTGTGTTGCATTGCTGGTGGCTGTGTGTTGCTTGTGTGAGTCTGTGGCTGTGTTTGAGTGATGCTGTGTGGGTGTGTGAAGGTGTGTTGCAGTGCTGGTGGCTGTGTGTTGTCTGTGTGAGTCTGTGGCTGTGTTTGAGTGATGCTGTGTGGGTGTGTGAAGGTGTGTTGCAGTGCTGGTGGCTGTGTGTTGGCTGTGTGAGTCTGTGGCTGTGTTTGAGTGATGCTGTGTGGGTGTGTGAAGGTGTGTTGCAGTGCTGGTGGCTGTGTGTTGGCTGTGTGAGTCTGTGCTGTTGCTTATCATCACTATGCAAAAAAAAAAAAAAAAAAAACACCCCAAAACACACCAAAACACCCAAAAACACACCAAAACACCCAAAAAACACACCAAAACACCCAAAAAACACACCAAAACACACCCACCCAAAAACACACCAAAACACACCAAAACACCCATAAAACACACCCAGAAACACCCAAAAACACACCACAACACACCAAAACACCAAAAAAACACCAAAA
>NW_026973709.1:545000-552500 GCF_035594125.1 Scylla paramamosain
CCGTGTGGTAGAAGGGTGTAAAAGTCTCGTGGTGATATCGGCCAAGTCATATTCGACCATCTAAGCACCTGTACTAAGGCTCAAAGTCGAGCGGTAATGAGCCGGTAATGAGCCGGTAATGAGTAAGTTTTATTTTTTACGCTCGGAAAAAAATTCATAAAAAATTTATTTATGTACCAATCTTCATGAAACTTTCACCTAATACTATGTGTAATAGGCTCTAACACATTATTAACAAATGAAAACAATATCGGGAAAAAAAATTATTACCTACGGTATACGCGTTAATTAACGCGTAAGTCATCCACCCAAAATCGTCACCTATCACTTCGAAACCTACATCCCCAAACAGAACTACCCAAGACCTTTCAAATGATGTATAATACTTACTTATTTAAGGGTATCCTATTGTGCGCAATCAGTGTTTAACTTTGAGCGCGTTTTTCTCGAAACTTCCATTTCTCGGTTACGTCGTTGTTGCACCGCGCGCCTCATTTTAACTTTTATAAATTTCTAGAGATCTATTTAGGTTTTCAGAGGTATTTTCGTGACTCTAGGAAAAAAAGAATCCAGCTTTACGTGTTTCTTATGTAATTCAACTTATTACACAACAGGAATCCGTGTTATCATATCTTCCCGCGTCTTATCTGAACTTTTATCATGTTCTGGTCTGTTATTTAGGTTTTCAAAGGCATTTTCATGACTAGCACAAAAATCCATCTATTCTTGTTTGTTCTGTAATTTTTATATAACAGAAGAGAAACTTGTATCCTCAAACGATCTGGCGTCTTATCTTTCTTAATTTTTATCAGGTTCTAGTAGAAATTATGTACGTTTTTATGTTTCTGGGTAAAAAAGAAAAAATCTATCTTCCCTGTTTATTCTGTTATTCATTTAACTACAGCAAAACAAGAACAACATGCTAAAACATTCCGGTTGCGTTGCGAGAAAGTTTGTGAAGCAGAGTTGTGAAATACTGTCTGTTGCTGAATTACTGACGTGTCCTTAAGCTTCACCTATATTGTAATAGCACGTGTTTCTTGATTTCTGGCCTGGTGTTCTAGAGTGTATGGTGTCTTATATAGGGAACAGTGAGAAAGGACCTTCACTCCTCTCCCTGTGGTTCAGTGGCTGATGTCTCTTCTTATTTTTTTTCTTCTCCCTCGTCACTCGGTCAAGGAAACAGAGTCGCCCCCTTTAAAAGATAAAACCCCTCTGTAACCTGGCTTTGGTCTGTATGACATCAAATCGCTCCACTCCCTCCCTTATCCACTCTTTAAATTCCCTTACACTCTTTACCCAATCTTAATAACCCTAGGAACACTTCAGCAATATAATATCTTAAGAGTCTTCTGTGGAATCAACTGAGACAGGTTTGAATTACTTGAATCGCGCTGACACACCTTCTCCTCACACTCCGTCTCTTAAACGTCCTTTAAATTCCCCTATACTCTTTACCCAAGCTTATTAACCCCACAGATACTTTCTTACTACAATATCTTAAGTCATACGTAATCATATCAGAGGCTGGAATTTTTTGAATTTCGCGCGAAAACATCCGCTCTTCACACCATCTAAATTGTGTTATACTCCTTATCCAAGCCTACTAACCCTAGGAACACTTCAGAACTACAATATCTTAATAGTATAGTGCGGAATGATGCCTTTACACGCTTCAGTTACGCTCTAATAAACTCCTTTCAATAGCGAGAAAATATGAGCTGTCAAGTGAATGGCATCCACCATCACCATGACAACGGGTCGTGAACAGCCAATCCCAGCCCGCCATTTCATCCGGGACCTCAAGATGGCCACACTGATACAATATAGTTTAATTTCCAGCCAAGATGAGAGTTAACCGAGACATATATGGTGGATAAAAAGCTCTTAAAAATATGGGTGTTCCGAGGAAAGTATACCACTAGGGAATGTGGGTTACATTAGTAATGGAGGAATATTTTGAGAGCAGACGAAACTAAAGGTACAGTTACTAGTTAGTGTTTTTGTGTGTTTGTTTATGTGTGTGTCGTGGAGGAGTGATCTGTGCCTGACCATGTGGCTGTATAATGAACCAGGCGTGAGTATTCAGCATTTGACCAAACACACTCACGCAGAGACTGTCCCTTTAAACCTTCGTCCCTTTAAACCGTACCCAAATAAACGCTTTCGATTCGCGTAGGCAGACCAGGCTAGCTCTCTCTGACCGGGCCATGTGACGTATTTTTAGTCATATGGTCCTAGTGAGAGTAACCCGCCGGCTAGGGAGTCTAGGAGTGTTAACTGGTTATTTAACAGAGTAGAAGATGAGAGAGAGACTGGGATGTGTGATGGATGAGTGACAGGGAGAAGAAGGGTGTAATCTGTTTGACGTAAGGGTGACAGGCTGTGTGCGTCCGTGTGTACATGTATGTGGGTGGGTGTGGGTGACTGGGTGTGTGTGGTGGGTCAGTGTCCGTATGTATGTGTGTATTACCATTGTGAGACCCGCTCTGTGTGTGTGTGTGTGTGTGTGTGTGTGTGTGTGTGTAGGGAGGGAGAGACACGTGAGTAAAGAAGGGAGGATGGGGGTCAGGAAAGAGGAGGAGGAGGAAGAGGGCTGACTGGGTGAACCTCTTAAAGATAGTATTCAGAAATTACGTGTTTTCTTGGCTTCGCTGAGTCACTGTGTTAGGGAAGAGGAAGAGGAGGAGGAGGAGGAGGAGGATATAGAAGTGATATAAGCATAGGAAGGTTTTAAGTTAGTATTAAGTTAGTATTAGTATTAGTTAGTATTTTAAGTTAGTAGGTTAGGCTATGTAAGTTGAAGTGTATTAGATTGTAAGGCTAAGTAAGGTTAGGTTAGGTTAAGATAGTGTGTTAGGTTAGGTAAGTTAAGGATAGGTTAGACTAGCATAGTTTAGGTTATATTAGATGAATTTACATTAACTTGCATAGGTTAGATTAGATTAGATTAAAGTAAGATTTGGATGACATAGGTTAGGTTAGATCATGTTAAGTTATAGCAGATTAATTAGGTTAGTTAAGGTAATTGAGTTAGCAAAGGTTGCATTAGGTTAAACTAGCATAAGTGAAGAAATTAAGTTAGATTAGGTGAGGAATTATTAGGTTAGATGAGAGGAGGTGAGGTTAGGTTAGGTGAGGTTTGGTTAGATTATGTTAGGTGAGGTTAGGTTAGGTTAGGTGAGGTGAGGTTTGGTTAAATTAGGTGAGGTGAGGTTTGGTTAGGTTAGGTGAGGTGAGGTTTGGTTAGATTACGTTAGTTGAGGTTAGGTTAGTTTAGGTGAGGTGAGATTAAGTTAGGTTACAGTGAGGCGTCTTGAAGTCATGAGAGACATTGGCAGGGGCGGAGGTGGTACCTTGCCAACTCCACCTGAGAGAGAGAGAGAGAGAGAGAGAGAGAGAGAGAGAGAGAGAGAGAGAGAGAGAGAGCAGAGGGGGGTCAGACTACTGTTTCATTTAAGGAGTCTTTAAAATTAGCTTCCCTATGTTAATGTGTTAGTTTTCATATTTATTGAGAGAGAGAGAGAGAGAGAGAGAGAGAGAGGCAATATGGTGTAAATAAAGGGACTAAAAATGTACTTCAAATGGCTTGATTCTCTCTCTCTCTCTCTCTCTCTCTCTCTCTCTCTCAATAAATATGAAAACTAACACCTTAACATAGGGAAGCCAATCTTCATCCTCATTTACTCCCGACCCCAACCATTGCTAATATAGACGTCACTTTCATCCAGTTAGAAAATAAATCTTGTAAAATAACATTAGGTCTCGTCTATCATCCTCTAGTCCAGTCACCTGTTACGGACAAAAAAACTTTATGACCTTATTGCGGACATTTGTTGCGTTAATAGTTGCATAATTATGGGGGATTTTAATTATCCAGTCACTCTCAAGACATCTTTATTCGTTCTACAGCCACATCCAGTCTTAGAACTGGGAAGAAATTGCAAAATGTATTCTTTTTCAATGCCAACTCTACGTCTTGTAGATGGTTATAAAGGAGACTGCATGCATTGCTTCTGATGCTTCTAATTGTTTTGTTTCACAGTGAAAGGCTTTAAGTGTAGTTGGAAAATGTCATAGGAAAAAATTGTAGTTAATATTGGATGCAAAATATCAAAGTAAGATTAGCTAAAGAATTTTTAACGTCGGGAATAGTAATCCATTTATATATATATATATATATATATATATATATATATATATATATATATATATATATATATATATATATATATATATATATATATATATATATATGGGAGTATATTTTTTGTAACAGTGTGAATGATAAGATTCCATTTTTCAGTGTTGCCACGGTGACGGTGGTGGTGGGCATGAAACAGATGCGGGAGGTGGAGTTTGTGCCCGATAGAGACATGCAGCTGGACAAATTGTGTTGGTCATTGGTCAGACTGGAGTTTACATGTGTACCTCCTTCACCATCATTGGTGGACACTTCACCATGAGTGTTAGTGAAATGTGCTCTCTTTCTTACTTTATTTGTATATCAGAAAAATTTAAGGCCAGTTAGTTGTCTAGACTATAAGTTTTAAAATGAAAAAATAAATCTACATATTTTTTTAAAAGCAAACAGTTAAGGCATTGTAAAGTAAAAGTCAAAATATATTTTGGTTATTATTTTTTTTTTGCAATCAATTACTTTCATGTATAATGAAATAAATACATTTATCAAACTTAATATCATATTTAATAACAGCTAGAGGTACCAATTTGCAGATGTCTATGGAAAATTTGTATGATAATCTTGTGGCCAACAAAAAAGGATACAATGAATGATGACTTATTATTGTAAGAAATCTTTGAGAGTTGTTGTTGTGTACTTCCACATTCCATGGAGACAGGTTTTTCCTTCACTTTTCAGCATTTAAAAATATGATAATTTCAACAGGATGCTTGAGCTGTCACGGTGCTGCTGCTGCTGTCTGCCATCATCACCCTGACACAGACCACCCTGCAGACCACCTTCATCCTGGGTGCCACACGTCACTGCTGCTACAACTCAGAGCAACTGGAGCGCAAGCCAGGAAGGGAGATGGTAACTCCTCACTTAATTTGTTGTTTATTTGAGGGCCTAATGACAGACACATAATGGAATGAGTATTTGTGAATGTTTGTTTTTATCTAGATACAGCATTCACATATCTTTTAAGTGCCACCTTCCAAAAACAATGTCAGCCAGAAAAGATAACCGATGAATCTAATTACATTTCAAGTCAAAAAGTTTTCCTTTAACCACTTTGCTCCAGATGCTTAAAAACATGCGTTGCTCACATACATGGCGTCACGTAGGCTCGTGAGTGGTAACTTATCTAATTTCTAATAATTTCTAATATAATTTGTGTGTGTGTGTGTGTGTGTGTGTGTGTGTGTGTGTGTGTGTGTGTGTGTGTGTGTGTGTGTGTGTGTTTTATGTATGAGTGACACTGGCCAAGGGCAACAAAAATCCAATAAAAAAATATGCCCACTGAAATGGCAGTCCCATAAAAAGGGTCAAAGCAGTGGTCAAAAGTTGATGAATAAGTGTCTTGAAACCTCCCTCTTGAAGGAATTCAAGTCATAGGAAGGTGGAAATACAGAAGCAGGCAGGGAGTTCCAGAGTTTACCAGAGAAAGGGATGAATGATTGAGAATACTTGTTAACTCTTGCTTTAGAGAAGTGGACAGAATAGGGGTGAGAGAAAGAAGAAAATCTTGTGCAGTGAGGCCATGGAAGGAGGGGAGGCATGCAGTTAGCAAGATCAGAAGAGCAGTTAGCATGAAAATAGCGGTAGAAGACAGCTAGATATGCAACATTGCGGCGGTGAGAGAGAGGCTGAAGACAGTCAGTTATGTTTGTGTGTGTGTGTGTGTGTGTGTGTGTGTGTGTGTGTGTGTGTGTGTGTGTGTGTGTTGTGTGTGTGTGTGTGTGCGCTGATGCAGCTGAGAAGGTTGCCTTATGATAATTATTGACAAATGAAGGTAATAGATGCGCATGTCATTACTACTTTTATAAGTGTGTGTGTATGTGTGTGTGTGTTATGTACACACACACACACACACACAAAGAGAAGTAATAGACACGCATCCTTTACCTTCATTCATCAATAATTGTCATAAGACGACCTTCCAAGCTGCATCATTACACACACACACACACACACTTACACACCACGTAGTGTAGTGGTTAGCACGCTCGGCTCACAACCAAGAAGGCCCAGGTTCGAATCCCGGGCACGGTGAGGCAGATGGACAAGCCTCTTAATGTGTAGCCCCAGTTCACCTAGCTGCAACGAGGTACAGGAGGTAACCCGAGGTGATGTGGCTTCGCTGCCCCAGTGTGTGGTGTGTCATTGGCCTCAGTCCTACCCAAAGATCAGTCACCATGAGCTCTGAGCTCTTACACACACACACACACACACACACACACACACACACACACACACACACACACACACACACACACACACACACACACACACACACACACACACACACACACACACACACACACACACACACACACACACACACACAGAGAGAGAGAGAGAGAGAGAGAGAGAGAGAGAGAGAGAGCAAAATGGCAATGAATGAAACAGGGAGGAGGGGGAACTGTGTGTGAATGAAAACATCATCTACGTGAAACATTTGATTGATTATAAAGCACATGTGCATCATATATAGTCATGAATGTGGAGGAACAGCGGAGTGAGTGATCAACCACAGAAAGGAGGAGAGAGTTGGACATGCGGAGAGAATGGAAGGGGAACAATTTGAGAAGATAAGCATGCAAATATATAAATGTAAGGTGGAATAACAGTGTTTGGTGGGAAGATGAAAGAGAGATGTCTGTTTATGAAGCAAAATGGTTGTGCAAGAGAGGAATGATTGGAAAACCATTCCCACCAAAGCCAACAGACCTTACACCATATTTTTACAAACCACAGCATCTCTATTCATCCATTCTGTGTGTCTTCTCTTCTCTCTCTCTCTCCACTCTTAATGCTGTTGTGGGTCTCTGGGCTGGAGTACATCACAGAAAGATTGACACAGACTTATATATGAGAGGATGTTGTCTGTAACTATGCTATGGGGACATTGCAAGTTTGTGGGCTGTAGTCAATGAATAAGTGTGTCCTCTATAGCATACTTAAAAACCACACTCTCATATGGAAATCAATCTCTCTCTCTCTCTCTCTCTCTCTCTCTCTCTCTCTCTCTCTCTCTCTCTCTCTCTCTCTCTCTCTCTCTCTCTCTCTCTCTCTCTCTCTCTCTCTCTCTCTCTCTCTCTCTCTCTCTCTCTCTCTCTCTCTCTCTCTCTCTCTCTCTCTCTCTCTCTCTCTCTCTCTCTCTCTCTCTCTCTCTCTCTCTCTCTCTCTCTCAATAAATATGAAAACTAACACATTAGCATAGGGAAGGTAATCTTGGTCCTCATTTACAGCCAACCCCAACCATTGCTAATATAGACGTCACTTTCATCCAGGTAGAAAATAAATCTTGTAAA
>NW_026973709.1:557500-595000 GCF_035594125.1 Scylla paramamosain
CATCACTTTCTGATTTCACCCCAATGGCACACAAACCAAAATTCATGGGTATGGAGATGGCTGGACTACTTCCTGTGGCCACCCCTGTTATATCTTAATTTCCCACTGTCTTTCCTGTGTGCTGGTTAAGCTACTCACTGCTGAAGTCCCTGGAAACTAGGTAGAATAATTTAGAATGACATGGTTAAGTTAATGCTGATAAAATCTCATTTGTAATATTCAGGAAGATTGAATTATTCTTCCTCTGTTGAAGCAAATGATATAACATTGACTAGAAGCTTTCACAATATTTATAAGCTTTCTTGTATCAGAGATCTTTTGAAAATCCAACCATTAATTTGTAAATACTTGTATAGTGTAGCTGGCATGAGGGTTGCAGTCTTCATTATTTACTAGTGGACAAGCAACAAGTGATGGTGTGGCTCTGAGCCACTGTAGTAGGGATGTTATGGTCAAACCTCCATACATTACTGTCTCTATCCAGTATGAGACCGGTGTTCAGGAAGCACAAGCATGTGCTGAATAACAAGAAGCCGGCGTGGCTCAAGAGGAAGAGTGAGTAGGACGAGAAAAAACAGAACAAATAAATCCCCTACACGTGTTGTCTCCATTGACACAAGCCATGAAAAGCTTGTCCATCTCTGAGTGCTAAGGAGCAGTGTGTTCAACTGATGATGTGGAAACTTGAGACAGCCAATCATTTAATGGACTTTAGTAGGTTTTGTCACCAGTCTTCTGTGTGTCACTCACTACATTTTGAAATTTTTACTTGTTCTATTTAATTTTGTGTGTATGTACACAATGTTTATGGTCAATAAACTATTTATAAAAACTATTTATCTGTGTAAGATAAAAGCAGTTATTATTATTATTATTATTATTATTATTATTATTATTATTATTATTATTATTACATATTTTCTTTGTATTTAAATATTATTATTATTATTATTATTATTATTATTATTATTATTATTATTATTATTATTATTACATTTTCCTTGTATTTAAATATTATTATTATTATTATTATTATTACATATTTTCCTTGTATTTAAATATTATTATTATTATTATTATTATTATTATTATTATTATTATTACATATTTTCCTTGTATTTAAATATTATTATTATTATTATTATTATTATTATTATTATTATTATTATTACATATTTTCCTTGTATTTAAATATTATTATTATTATTATTATTATTGTTATTATTATTATTATCATGCATTTTCTTGTATATAAATAAAATACTGTAACTGATTTTTTTTTTTATCCATTTAGACACTCTCTCTCTCTCTCTCTCTCTCTCTCTCTCTCTCTCTCTCTCTCTCTCTCTCTCTCTCTCTCTCTCTCTCTCTCTCTCTCGAATAAAATGACTGGTGAGGAACTCATTAAAGTGCTAAAAATTCCATTAAACTACGAGAAATAAGACGAATAATTATTATTTACCTAATAACACAAACAAGGAATAATAAACAAAACTTAAGCCAGAAAACACGAAAAGATAAAACTATCATATCAAGAAATACGTAGTTTTAAAAAATCATGAATATCAAATAAATAGCTCACATATAATCAATAAACACGTAAGGAACAGTAAATAAACAATTAAGCCCCTTCATTGCAAGGGCCAGAGTCGGAAAGTAAAAAAAAAAAAAAAAAAAAAAAAAAAAAAAAAAAAACTAAAGTACCGAGACTAAAACATAGGGAATTAGACAAATGACAATTAATAAGCACATAAGGAATAATGAATAAACAAAAATTAAGCCAGGAAGACTATTATAATTATTGCAAGGAGATAGAGATAAATATGTACGTGTATGTGAATTCGAGGTTAAAATGCTCAAATCTAGCCAATAGCACGACAATAGCAGGACATAAGTGAAGGTGTTCCTCAAGGCAGGGAAGGTGGGGGGAGGGGGGGGTTGGCTATAAACTATTGGGGGGGATAACAGTTCCAATGACTATTAAGTAATGACGCATCCAGTTTGGCGTGTGTGTATTTTTCGCGTTGTGATAATTTAAAGGTTTTTCTCGCGTTTTTATTTTGATTTATTGATTTATTTTATTTATTTATTCATTTATTTTGGCAGGTGTTATATTTGTTGAGTGTTTTAAGTATAACTGAGGCTCATTGCATCAAAACTCCATCCATAACCTTCGTGGGACGGTTCAATTTGGCAAGGTTTTTTTTCGCATTTTGGATTTCGTAGTAAATTATGCATTTTCTCATATTTTTCTTTGCTGGTATTGTTTTCATTAAATTACTATAAGATTACTGTGTGTACTTGCTTAAATATTATTGCTTCTTTATATTAGATATCGTATTAAGAGAGAGAGAGAGAGAGAGAGAGAGGAGAGAGAGAGAGAGAGAGAGTTAATCTACTGCTTGATAGCTATCATTTACTTCTCATTCCCTGAGTGAATCTGCTTAAATGCCACATTAATAAGACCTAAATTGCGTTTAGGAAAGTGTACAACAGGCAGAAGTACAAGTAACATGTTATTTTGCGTTCAGAAAGACGAAATGAATAGTAAATCAACTTATGGGGTCATAACAATTACACCACCAGATAATTCACAGCTAAAAGCAACAAATACATGAATAATCCTGTAGAACTCCCTTCGACTCCATATACGACTGGAAAGTTGGGGCGCCTTTCCCCCCCACCCTCCACTACCACGCCTTCTTTTCTTAATCAGCCAGTCAAGCAATAAATCAATCCCTTCGTGAATCATACCCATTTCCAGGTGTCACCCCCACCCCTAGATCTCTCATTCTGTCACGTATGAACAAGTACAAAGGGCAAGCCAGCTGTCTCTTTTAATATTCTTGCCTGAAATAAGATTACAAATGAGGGTCTATTAATCATCCATTAAATAATCCATTTTTATTGCTTTCTCATTCTTCTTCCTCTGTGTATTGTTAAATTGGATGGTTATATCATTGTCCCTTCCTGTGTTTTAGTGTGCCATTACCTGTCCTCTCTTCCAGCTGATATTTAGTTTGTACTAAAATAGACTGGCATAACTTTACAATTTATACACAAATAACAACATAAACCAATAATGCATTGATATTATGCATGATAGGAGTGGACATTTCCACTCTACATCATTAATGAATGCATGATGAGACGCACACTATTACAAAGCTAAAGAGTTCAATACAAACACTCAATAACAATTTCAATAACTTTATTAAAAATAGCAATCTTTATAAATCATGAAACCAGAAAACTTTAAGAACCTGGGGCTATAATATCAAATGCACAATAATGCAAACACTTTTTACACACACACACACACACACTCTTTAATGATATTTCTTAATATACAGTATAATTCCAAACAGAGAGAGAGAGAGAGAGAGAGAGAGAGAGGATGAGAGAGAGAGAGAGAGAGAGAGAGAGAGAGAGAGAGAGAGAGAGAGAGAGAGAGAGAGAGAGAGAGAGAGAAGAGAGAGAGAGAGAGAGAGAGAGAGAGAGAGAGAGAGAGAGAGAGAGAGAGAGAGAGGAGAGAGAGAGAGAGAGAGAGAGAGAGAGAGAGAGAGAGAGATGAACTACCTGGGGTCATAAATGCAAAGTAGAGGTATCAGTCAGGCAAAGCATAGTGCTTGCCTGTCTCATATGGAATGTAAAAACATGGCTTCATATCATTCCAGACCTGGGATTATGGCCAAAAGTTTACCAAGCAGTGCTGAGCAAAATCCAGTAGAGTAATATTCAGTATCATTGAATTACTGACAAAGTAAAGATCATTATGTGCAATGATACTCACTACCTAGGAGCATTTCAGGTTACTACCAAGAGTCTGACCATGCTGGCAGGGATGGTTAGGCTACAACACATTACATACTTCTCCATTCAAATCAGTCAGCTGATTAAATGGTGAGTTAAACCATTTTGATCATCTAAATCATATTAAGGCATTGGATGAGACCTGGACAGCTTGGGTCAACACCATACATAGGTACTCCACTACTCTGTGGGAGACACTTGATTGTGGCAAGAGTCATCACAATACCAAACACCATCCTTGACAAAGCACAGCATGGCCCACTCATCCACAGGAACCCAGCCATCTCTAAGGAGCAAATTAATGCTGCCCAGTGTCACTCCTCATCACTTTTAGGGAATAAGAAGTAGATCCCACCCCAGCACCATCTTTACATAGAATATAATACAGAGGATAGAGAAGGAACACAAACAGGGCACATGGTATGGTATAGAACACCAACCCTCACTTTTGGAAAACCCCAGCCACTCAGTAGGAGACACAGCCAGTCACCATGGCTATCACCTGGGGATTCTTAGGAACAGGTGTTAGGTATAGAATGAGAGATAGAGAAAACTCCCAATACATTTCAAGTCTATACGCAATACAATTTCAAGTCTACATAGACAAAAAAATGTTCATGAATTAAATGCAATATTGTAAGTATTTAAATGTTATGTGGTACCTTAGATAGATGGACAGGTCACTTGAGAAGAGAAAATAAGAAATGTCTTAGGAAGAGTATTTTGTCATATGTATGAATATATATGACTGTATGACATAGATGACTGGTGAAGTAGATTTTGTCCCTTATCAGAGTGGTTGTGTAGCTGAAACAAATTAATGATTATCAAAACAGAGACACATTTGAGCTGATTGGTGAATTACAGTTTCAGAGTGGATACGGCATACACTGGGATGATTAAACTACTGCAGTCATAAAGTAGATGAAAAAATACTGTGGGGAGGAATGTAAAGCAGTAAAATATGCAAAAAGAAAGAAAGAAAGAAGAAGAAAGAAAGAAAGAAAGAAAGAGAGAGAGAGAGAGAGAGAGAGAGAGAGAGAGAGAGAGAGAGAGAGAGAGAGAGAGAGAGAGAGAGAGAGAGAGAGAGAGAGAGAGAGAGACGAGAGAGAGAGAGAGAGAGAGAGAGAGAGAGAGAGAGAGAGAGAGAGAGAGAGAGAGAATGATGTGACATGACATCTTTAAGTACAAATGAGTATATAGTAACCATACACTGATACTTGTCCCCTTATACAGTGATAAGTTTACCCAAACACAATGGACACGGATGGAACTTTTGGAGGCTAAAGTGCTCCAGGTGACTGGTGGACTCCATTTCATTGCGGAGGTCCAGGATTCTCTGCACAGTTGGGCTTTTTGGTGTCAGTGGAAGTGGTGGCAGTGTGGCAGCAGTAACAGTTTTGGTCTTTCTATGGGCAAGTTCTGTAGGATTCATATTCTGCCTCCTCATGAGGGACATCAGTGTGAAGGGTCAACAGAGCATCAATTCCCTCCTCAGGCAAAGAATGATGGATGCAATTTTCTGTTTCTTGTTGTTGCTCCACCTTTTCAGAGTGCTTGAGGCGCTCGTCAGCCACCTTTCCACTGCTGGTGGGTTGTCTTAGACTCACTGGTTCCTGTTCCACATCAAGAGTGTTAGCAGATGCCACTTGTATTTCATCTACTTAGTACATTACATCATTACATAAATAACTGGTGTTATCTGATATTAAAGTGCTAATGAGCAACATGCCACAGAAATCTGTTTATTTCAAGAAAATTATGAAGATAATAATAATGTTTCGTTGCACTTCATAAGATGGCTCAGTTTTTACTACTCACCAACACTGCTAAAGATAGCAACTGGACTCTTAAGGACGCTGCTTATCTTCTCGAGCTGCTGAAGGTCATGATCTGCTTCCTTTTCCTGCACCAGCTTTGATATCAAATCCTGCAGGAAACAACTGTGTTAATTCACATTTTGAATAAATCTAATAGATGAAATTTCAACTTACAACACCTTATGTGTCTCTGGTGACTCATGGAGGACAGATACATCACCTGAGAGTAAATGGTCAGTGAAGAAGTTGACCCTTGATCCTGGCTAATCACATTAAGTACATTAAACACTCCTGTTAACTAATAAATGAGGGATAGATTTCTCTGGAAGGTTACATTACACTACTTCCCTGGCATTTGAAAACATTTTGCTCTACATGAACTCATATGGAAGCTTTACTGCAACATTAAAATCTCAGCTAGATGCCAGATGGTGTAGCCTCCATCACAGAGCAAGGTAATGATATGAAGGCTTAGTACTTTGGTCAACACCCTGAATAAGAACCGTTTGAGATGCAGCAGAGATCACTAACCTGCCAGCAATTGAATAAGAAGTGTGTGAGATGCAGCAGAGATCACTAACCTGCAAGCAATTGAATAAGAAGTGTGTGAGATGCAGCAGAAATCACTAATCTGCCACCTCCTTCATGCTGCAAGTTAACCTGCTCTCCAGGACCCTGTGAGCCTCCTGCAGTTGTTGCAGCTTCTGTTAAAGCTCAGTTCCTCCCAATCCTGTTGTTTCTCCTGATAAAACAATAAGTTTGTTTCTCTCAACTTTTCTTAATACAGCCTCAATAAACAAATCCAATAACAATGCTTTTATTTTGTTATTAATTCAAAAAAATTGAGCAACAGTGAGGAAAAATTATTTGCTTTATTATTAGAGAATATAAACTTTCTTACCTTTTGGTTCAGTTATGACATCTTCAGACAACTTTTCATGAGCAAAAGATTCTCCCAGCAGTTTGTTATACTTATCCCTCTCACAGTCTAGCTGAACCTGAAGACTGCTGCACTCACTCTCCAACCTGCTAACCTCAGATGTCAGTGTAGCCACTTGACCCAGCAATTTCCCCTTGGTATCTGTACCTGGAGGTGAAAAATTGATGCAACAGAGGGCCAGCCAAGAATGACCAATGGAAGTAATTAGACGTAATGTAAGAAGTGGGTATAAGACTAAGGGAAATAGAAGGGCAATGGAGAGAGGGTTAGATGCACCAGAAATGTCTGTGGAGCCAGGAAAAATTTAAACTTGTAACAGAGATAACTAAGAGCAACTGTGAATGAATAAATGTGATGTGGCCTCCACCCATGACTGGGAAAATGCAAAAGCAGCACCTCAGACACCAGGACCATGATGACTGGCAGCTCCCAAAATTAGCTGCTGGCTTTTGTACTCCTAGTCACCACAGGAGGCTCATCCACAGCTAATCCTATCAGCTGATCATCTTGGGTGAAGTAATTGTTTATCAGTCTGGCTGTTGAGTCCTGATGCAGAGATGTGTGTGTGTGTGTGTGTGTGTGTGTGTGTGTGTGTGTGTGTGTGTGTGTGTGTGTGTGTGTGTGTGTGTGTGTGTGTGTGTGTGTGTGTGTGTGTGGTGTGTGTGTGCACTTTGGAAATCCTCCCTCCAAGGAGAATGTCAGTTTGATATACAAATATATATTCATGTGGATGGTAGCTCACATTTAGCTTCTGAGTTCTCACATGAAGGACGTGCCATCCTTGTCTTTTTCCTCTGAGGGAGTGACTTTATACTCTGTGATAAGTGCATGCAGCTCACTATTCTGTCTTGTGATGTTTTTTTATTCTATCTGTGAAAGACACAAGAAGGCAGTAAGTTAACTTGTTTAACATGCCACATCATTTTATATATATTATGCCAAGTTTAAACAGGAAAGCCTCACCAGAAGCATCAACTAAAGACCAAAGTGATTAACAAATCTTTCACTTTACCACCCTTAATGACAAAAGCTGCTGATGTAGCATCCCATCCATATCCTGCATTTTTACACCTTCATGATTCCAACACTGCATCATTTGTTCATGTCTTAAAGACACGGTCATGACAGAGTAGTCCTCACACTCCTGTCAGTGCTCTTCTGCATACACTTGAGCCTTGCACACTCCAAGCATTCCTTCCACTCATCCTTCCACATCTAAAGCACCATAGTACTCTCCACCCATTTTTAAGGAAACTGTCTCCATGCATAAACAAACACACAACCTCACGTACTCCATGTATTGTTTTCAGTAATGATTAATCTTACAAAGTAAACCAAACTAATATACAAAGACACTTGTGGTACCTTTGAAAGTTTGAGCTTATCTTCTAGTTGTTTAATCAGCTCTGTCAACGTGATATTTTCTTGAGCAAGGTGGTCGTGGCTCAGGCCATTCTCTTCAAAGTGGCTGTGGTTGTGGACCGTCACCAGCTGACCACTAAGGGACTCTGTCTTCTCCCACAACACAGTGATCTCGCGCTCTTTCTGCAACGCCTTTTGCCTGGTGAACAGCGTGGCAAGTGCACATACATTAGAACAGTATGTGACCAATGACGTCTCCATTCTACATTGCCATGACAAGAATACAGGGCTTTACTGAACATAAACCAAGGACGCCTCCATTCTACATTGCCATGACAAGAATACGGGGCTTTACTGAACATAAACCAAGGACGCCTCCATTCTACATTGCCTTCCTTCTTATCTTTCTCCTTTCCTTCTCCATCTTCCTCCTCCTCCTCCTCCTCACTCCTCCTCCTCTCCTTCCTCTTTCTTTCCACCTTCCTCCTCCTCTTGTGACTCTTCACTCTCTTCCTCCTCGTCCTCCTCCTCCCCTGTGCTTCCCTCCTCTGAAAGAAAAGACTTGTTTAAAAAGCAAGCAAATTTAGTAGTAATAGTAAAAAAAAAGTCAAGTAAATGAAAGTTTATACACATATGAAATTAGTGAAAATTTGACACCAAACATTCTCTATCTGTAACATTACATCAGAATGACGAGAACCACAAGATATGAAAAGTGAAAGGGAATGATGTATATAACAAAGAAAAACACTGTATAATGACATATGACAGGAAAATAATCTTGTATACTTGAGTCCCTTAAATACTTGCTTCCTTGTATATTAACTCCCAAAATGCTCATTCCTTGTACTCTCATTTTCAAAACACCTCTTCCTTATATATTGTCACTCAAACACTCCTTTCTTGTACACTTATTCCCAAATCATTCCTGTCTTCCTGTATTCTCATTCTCCAAACACTCCTGCCTCTGCACACCCAGTTCCTCAAAACATTTCTTCATTGTTTACTCATTCCCCAAACACACCAACTTTCTTGTATACTTAGCTCTCAAAAGATGCATTTTTAAACATCCATAACTCCTTTTATTTTCATTCCCCAAACACTCCTGGCTGTGCACACTCCAGCACGTTAACACCACACACACATTCACACTCTTAATATCATCTGTCAGCCCCTAGTGGAAAGGGACAATCTTGTGGCCCACCATACTACACCTCAGGAGGTCAGACACAGCATTCAGTTAACAAAAAATCACATTAACACCCACTCCCCACAGAACATAGTAACACAAAATCAGATTAACACTCACCCCAACGTCACATTCACAAGACAAGTTCTCATCCCACAGCCGTAAACTGTTTGCGGCCACCTACGAGGGACCTTGCCAAGAAGATGCTTGCCTACACAACCCCAACGGACACAGCTCTGTACCGGCGCATCCCGGCTAACACGACAGGCCTCGCCAGCATCCTCTTCTTCATCGAGCGACTCCAGAGGTGCTACATACCCACGGGGGAGAAGCCTGTTAGCATGGGAGTTGCTGCTGGCTGGTACATGTTGTCAGCTCTCCTACAACAAGGTGAGGACCTGTTGAGGTGTAAGACTGGTCAGTTCAAGTGTTGGAGCATTTAGTGTTTGGTAAGACGGCTGGTACATGTTGCCAGCCCTCCTACAGCAGGGTGAGGACCTGTTGGGGTATGAGACTAAGTTGAATGCAAGGGTAGTGGTGTTTAATGTTTGATAAGATGGGAATACAGAAAGACAGTTATTAAAGGATAGATTTAAAACTGGGAAACTTTACATGATACCTGGTGTATTTTCATAATTGAGCTGATATTAACTTGAATTAGTTCTGGCATGAGCAATATAAGCAAGTGGTGTTAATATGACTGATATGGATATCAAGTAATGTATTTAATTTTATCAGTAGTTCTCTTCATATGATGATATCAACAGTTTTCTTAGTAAGATATGAGATATAAATCTTTTAGAAATGATGAGAAAAACTCTTAAATTGCATTTTCATCTCTGAAACATTTTAAAATGGTCTTTTTCTACATTTTTAAATTTAAAAAGATTGTGTTTACTTTCAAAGATTTTAAATTGCCTTTGCATCATCCTCCATGTCTTAAAATTGCCTTTTCATGGCATCTTTCCCTCCTCCTCTTCCTCCTGCAGGCTCCAACACCTACCCAATCAGCACTGCAGCACGGGTAATCTACTGGGTTGGCTACAGTGTGTCCCTCATTGTGTACACATCATACTCTGCCACACTGGTCTCACATCTTGCTGTGGAGCAGCCTGCACCTCTGCCATTCAGCAACCTGCGGGACCTGTCTAGGCAGTCAGGCTGGGATGCTGGATGCAACAACAATGACCTCTTCCAAGTGACAGCCTCGGTGGGTCCTTGGCTTCTTGCTGTGTGAACTGATATACCATCCAGTGGTTGAGAGTTGAGGAGAGAGAGAGAGAGAGAGAGAGAGAGAGAGAGAGAGAGAGAGAGAGGAGAGAGAGAGAGAGAGAGAGAGAGAGAGAGAGAGAGAGAGAGAGAGAGAGAGAGAGAGAGAGAGAGGACAGAGAGAGAGAGAGAGAGAGAGAGAGAGAGAGAGAGAGAGAGAGAGAGAGAGAGAGAGAGAGAGAGGAGAGAGAGAGAGAGAGAGAGAGAGAGAGAGAGAGAGAGAGAGAGAGAGAGAGAGAGAGAGAGAGAATTTTGTTCAGTGCCAGATTTAGGAGTCCACAAAAAGACCAGCTGCCCAGGAGCCTCCACAATCTGGGGTCTCCACAATCTGAGGAGTCTCCCACATAAATATTCTGTAAGTGAAAGAAACTTAAATTAATCAAACACTAGTTTTCTATGAACTAAATATTTTTTTTATTACTATCAAAATAACCACTTGTTTCATTTACACTAAATAAATATGTTCCTTTCACTATAATATATTATATGTATTAAAAACTGCATGGAATACAGATACAAAAATATTAATATAAATATTTCAGGTAGATGGCCTCCACACTCAGGCTGCTCACAGGCCTCCACAGACACAAATCCAGCCCTTGATTTGTAAATTAATTATCTTATTTAATTATTTATTTTTCCTTTGTAAGAGGAGCACTGCCTTAGGGGAGGGAGAGAGAGAAAGAGAATAATAAAAAAAAAAAAAAAAAAAACAGATGCCATTTCTTTAAGAAATGGCATCTGTAATAATAATCTGTTATATGCCATAATAAATTATGGCATATAACATAAAATGTTATATGCCATTTGATAACAGTTTTCTATAGATCTAAGTGTAACTCAGTAAGTTTGTAAACACAATCTCCCTTTCCTAAATCCAAATTGCTTTATTATCACTGGGAGAGGCTGGGATGGACTGGGAGAGGCTGGAATGCACTGAGAGAGGCTGGGATGGACTGGGAGAAGCTAGGATGCACTGGGAGAGGCTGGGATGGACTGGGAGAGGCTGGAATGCACTGAGAGAGGCTGGGATGGACTGGGAGAGGCTGAAATGCACTGGGAGAGGCTGGGATGGACTGGGAGAGGCTGGGATGGACTGGGAGAGTCTAGGATGCACTGGGAGAGGCTGGGATGGACTGGGAGAGGCTGGGATGGACTGGGAGAGGCTGGAATGCACTGAGAGAGGCTGGGATGGACTGGGAGAGGCTGGGATGGACTGGGAGAGGCTGGAATGCACTGAGAGAGGCTGGGATGGACTGGGAGAGGCTAGGATACACTGGGAGAGGCTGGGATGAAAAGGCCTGGGCTGGGGCTGAGGCTGGGGGAAAAGGTCAAGAATGTTGGGTGTATCTCCAAGACAGTCAGGAATACGAGTAGGGTGTTGCACCAATTGCTCTAGGTCATGGAGGATAGCAAAGTTGTAGGCTAGTTCACCAGGATGGTCAGTGAAGGGAGAGGAAAAGCCAAAGCTGGTGTGTGAACATTGAAGTCTCCAAGAATGGAGATCTCTGCAAAAGGGAAGAGGGTCAGAATGTGCTCCACTTTGGAAGTTAAGTAGTTAAAGAATTTCTTATAATCAGAGGAGTTAGGTGAGAGGTATACAGCACAGATAAATTTAGTATGAGAGTGACTCTGTAGTCGTAGCCAGATGGTGGAAAACTCAGAAGATTCAAGAGCGTGGGCACGAGAGCAGGTTAAATCATTGTGCACATAAATGCAGCATCCAGCTTTGGACTGAAAATGAGGATAGAGAAAGTAAGAGGGAACAGAAAAGGAGCTACTGTCAGTTGCCTCAGACACCTGAGTTTCAGTGAGGAAAAGAAGATGAGGTTTAGAAGAGGAGAGGTGGTGTTCTACAGATTGAAAATTAGATCTTTGACTGCGAATGTTGCAGAAGTTAATGAAGAAAAAGTTGAGGGGGGGTGTCAAGACACTTAGGGTCTTTGACAGAAAGGCAGTCTGACCTGGGGACATTTATGGTCCCCTCCCCAGATGGGGACTACGAGGCTGGTGTAGGAGTCGCCACGATGATTTTAAAATTTTTGAGTGAAGGGTGTGTGTGTTATTAGGTGCTTGTAGTTTTGTGTGGAGGAAGAGAGTTGTCTTTAGAGGGCAGGCTATGACTGCCCCCTTGTGTTGTGAGACACAAAGGGAAACGTTCAGCGAGGTCACAGCTGGGTTTAATGATAAGTTCACAGCACCCCCTGAACAGTGCTTTAGACCTCACTGGTAGTAATTATCATTTAGGCAGATGTCTACTGCCTCCTCATATATATATATATATATATATATATATATATATATATATATAATATATATATATATATATATATATATATATATATATATATATATATATACCCAGCCAACATTGGATAATGGGAGGCATGTGGGTGTTTTGTGGGCTACTTTATGGGTCCCATGTGGGCTACCCACATTACTGTAAAACACAGGTTGTTCTTGGAGATTTAAACTTTTTGTATTTATAAATATTGATTCACATGACAGTAAAGATTCATTTTACTAACATGCCAGTTTCTCTTAAACCAAGCAATTTACGTGTAATCTTATCTTACAAATGGCTTGAGGCATTCTCTAACCCTCTTGGAAAGTCGACAGATATAAGTAATACTGCTAATTTTCATTGAAATATTAAAAGAAAATTAAATAAATAAATAAATAAATAAAATAAATAAATAAATAAATAAAAATCTTTTGGTTCAGTGATGTTCCTCATTTTTTGTCCAAGGTTCTAACCATACCTAAACTAACTTAACCACACCAAAACTAACCTAACCATACCTGCTGTAACCTAACCATACCTAAACTAACTTGACCACACCAAAACTAACCTAACCATACCTGCTGTAATCTAACCATACCTAAACTAACTTAACCACATCCAAACCTAACCACACCCAAACTAACCTAACTGTACTTGGTGTAATCTAACCATACCCAAAACTAACCTAACTACACCCAACCATATCAAACCTAACCTAACCATACCTAAACTCAAGGCAAGGTATGGCGTGTCTAGCCAGTGGTAGCCATAATTATTTCCTATTTTCATCAATAAGAAAAGGCATTGAATTCAATTTAAAAAAAACGTTTCAATTATTGTTAAAGGTTTGTAGAAAAGAATATATCAAGAGCTAGTGTTATTTCATAAGATAGGTAATGAAATACTGGCACATTAATAAAAGTGATATCAAGCCTCAATATACTGACATACGGTAATAACAGTGTAGTACCATCACAATCACCAGCACCACCACCTTACCATTTATATCACTAGACAACCACCTCTACACCGTACGTAATGTACTTTCCACATATAATGCATACCTTTGGGCAAATTGGTGTCAGCGGAGCATTGAATGAATGCCTCTTGGCACTTGCTGGGAGACTGGATGCCTTGGTAATCTGCAGGGATCACCACTTTTTAACACAGGCTAACTTCTTACTTTACACGTTATGGAAGGCATCAAGTATGGCTTCAAGCATTTTAAAGTATTCACAAACATTGTCGAGTGCAATTTAAGATACCTTACTTCTGAACTGGTGTGAACCGCCAACGTACTGTTTACAGCACCCGCTGGGTTAAAACGTATGTTCACTTTTTTAAATCTCTGGATTAAAGTATATTGCATTTTCAAGTTCAAAAATTAAAAATATTATTGCATAAAAATAATGCACTTTTTTTCTCTTTCCACAAGTTACCTCCAACAGATTATTAAAGGTAGGTGGAAAATTTATTTAGAGCATGATGAACCCAGCCGTTAGCAGGAAGGCGGCACAACAACGTCAGCGGCGCACCTACAGAGTGAGAAGAGATATTTTCGCTGAGTACGACGATGCTGAGTTACTGAAAAGATTCAGATTGGACCGTGCTGGTATTGTTGCAGTGACTGATATAGTGAGAGACAAGCTGCAAAGTAAAACTGAAAGAAATAGAGCCTTGACCCCTGAGATGGTGGCCATCACATTACGATATTTAGCCACAGGAAAAATGCAACAGTGCAGTTGTGATGATTTTGGAACAACGCAGCCCACTATCAGCCGTGCAATATCACAGACAATTGATGCACTGGCTGACCCAGAAGTAATCTGCCAGTTCGTGGCTTTCCCTCACACCCAGCGTGAAGTGCAGCAAAAACAGGCAGAGTTCATGCAAGTAACTCAGTTTCCCGGTGTTGTGGGAGTGATTGATGGCACTCATATAAGAATTGTGTCTCCTCATGTCGATGAACATGTATATGTGAACAGGAAACGCTATCACAGCATAAATGTGCAAGTAGTATTTGATGCTCACTATAAGATTCTTGACATTGTGGCAAGGTGGCCTGGCTCAGTCAACGATGCAAGAATACTAGATAAGTCAGCACTCAAACTGATGTTTGAGGAACAACATGTACCTGCAGGATGCTACCTTCCCGGGGACAGTGGCTATCCCTGTAAGCAGTGGCTCCTCACTCCTTACCTTCGCCCTCAAACTGTTGCACAAGCTAATTATAACAGGTGGGTTTATTTGTAAATAGTGTTCTGTTAGGTTTAGATATGCTTTGAAACGAATCTAGTAGCTTTCTCCCCAGGGCCGCCCTCCCGCGTGTGCCCGCAGCCCCTACAAGAACCGGTCCCTGCCCCCCTTTGGGCACGCTCTCCTCCCAAGGCTAAGTCCCCGGGGCGTGGCCGCCCAAACTAACCCCCTCCTCCCAACAGTTCCAGTACCTTACGATGCAGCCGAGGGGACTGACGCCACCACCACCACTGCCACCACCGCCACAACAAGGGTTATTCGAGTGGGGAACATGCTTCAGGTGTTGCCCCAAGATGCCTCAGCCCCGCAGCCCCACTTCCCCATGATAGTGCAGGCAGGGAATGTCATACAGGTGAGAGAGAGAGAGAGAGAGAGAGAGAGAGAGAGAGAGAGAAGAGAGAGAGAGAGAGAGAGCAGAGAGAGAGAGAGAGAGAGAGAAAGTTTTTTACATACAGAAAGGAGAGACAGAGATAGAAAATCAATCTTACTACTACTACTACTACTTTCTGAGCACCTCCTTCCTCTCAGGTTGTTCCAGCTGACAACACGCAGGTATTAGGGGCAGAAGTCGTTGGAGTTGGTCGGGTCATGCAAGTGGTCGGAGTCCCAGGCTTTCCCCCGACCCCAGCCCCAGACCCCTGCCCCAGCCACCCCTCTCCCTGTGACCCCTGCCCAGTCATCCCTCACCCCCTCCTGCCCCCCTGCGGTGCTGCCAGCGGGGGTGATGGGAGGTGGAGGTGGGCCACACACACCTGGGTTAGCTGTGGCTTGGCTTATCTCCCTCCTCAGCAGGTGAGAGAGAGAGAGAGTGTATATACATCTGTTGTTATTGTATTTATTTGTCTATATTTTCCTTACAGAGTGATTGATTGATTAAATGATATATATTGGTGTTAATATATACAGACAGACTGGTATATAGACATTCTGATATGTGATGGCCAGTCCATGGAGCACAAGGTCTTTGTGGACTAATGAATATTTTACACTAAGGTTTAAGACCAGTGTTTTATTCAGCTATCATGAAAAAAAAAAGAAAAAGACAGTACATAATTATTTAGTAAGTAATTCATAACTTTAACCCAATCAAATTATAGATACATGCAAAAAAGAATTATATCAATAACAAAAAGTAAATAATAATAATAATAATAATAATAACTATTACAAATTACAAAACAATTACATATGTTTATAATAGTAGAGCTGATTACAATTTGAAAACTAATAAATACAATGAATAATTACTTTGTTAAGTGTTGGTTTTATCAGTAATTTAAAGGAATGTAATGGTTTGTTTTTAACTGTGTCCGAGAGCCGGGTCCAGTGCTTGGTTCCTCGTGAGACGACACTCTGTTGGGCACGGGAGGTTCAGCAGAAGGGTGTCCTCAAGTTACCTGTCTGTCTTAACTGAATATCATGAGCCCGTGTCTCTTGTGTTTGTATTAAGAGCTTTGTATACAAACGCCAAGGTCTGGAATACAGTAATGTCCTCAGTTTCTAGGAGTTTAAGATCCACTGCTATGTTCGGACTTGTTACTGTTTGTCTTATTCCAAATTAGCTTTTTTGGGGCAAGAAATAATTTATGAGTGTAGGTTGCACTAGGAGAAAGAGAGAGAGAGAGAGAGAGAGAGAGAGAGAGAGAGAGAGAGAGAGAGAGAGAGGGAATGTTTTAGATTATTATTATTATTATTATTATTATTATTATTATTATTATTATTATTATTATTATTATTATTATTATTATTATTATTATTATTATTATTATTATTACTGCTACATATTTCTCTCTCTCTCTCTCTCTCTCTCTCTCTCTCTCTCTCTCTCTCTCTCTCTCTCTCTCTCTCTCTCTCTCTCTCTCTCTCTCTCTCTCTCTCTCTCTCTCTCTCTCTTACAATAATAGTTTTACCCTTCTCTCTCATCTCTCTCCTCCCACTCACCACTCACTCTCTCTCTCCCTCCTTTTGCAGCAAATCCCGAGGATCAACGTGGACATGGTGGACCCAGAGATTGCAGCAGCAGCGAGAGAGAGAGAGAGAAGCAAGAGAGGAGGGAGAGGAAGGAGAGGAGGAGGAGAGAGAGGGAGGCCAGGAGGGAGGCACGTCAGAGAGAGAGGGAGAGGAAGAGGTTGATTCTGTTACAACAACAACTGCAACAACAACAACAGTTAGTCAGTGAGGAGGGGGAGGGGCCGTCCTCTGATGCTGAGGATGAGGTATTGTTCAGGGTAAGTAGTAGTAGTAGTAGTAGTATTGCATCATTTTTAAACTTTCCGAGATAATCTTATTTCAACAGGTAGAGATGAAAAAGTCCTCTAACTGACAAAAAAAAAAACATTATCTATTTATTTTGTTATGTAGGCCAGCCAGCCGTGGGGGGGGACAAAACTTCAATAAAAGAGACTCTCTGAGGTGTGGCTCCCCAAAATAGAATTGCAAATGGTAGCCAGAATTTACATGAATACTGGAGGGTGTTGTCAGGCAAAACCAGCTCCCCATCTGTGCCTATGCAGTGTCTGGCCAGCCACTAGTGTGTTTTGGGGGCTCAGACCAGCAGATTCCCACTGTTTATTCACTGTTTGTGTTGATGCAGTGTCTGGGCAGCCACTTGTGTGTTTTGGGGGCTCAGACCAGCAGATTCCCACTGTTTATTCACTGTTTGTGTTGATCTAGTGTTTGGCCAGCCACTTGTGTTGTATATAGGGGACTCAGACCAGCAGATTCCCACTGTTTATCCACTGTTTGTGTTGATGCAGTGTTTGGCCAGCCACTTGTGTGATTTGGGGGCTCAGACCAGCAGATTCCTACTATTTATCCACTGTTTGTGTTGATCTAGTGTTTGGCCAGCCACTTGTGTTTATGTAGGGGACTCAGACCAGCAGATTCCCACTGTTATATCCACTGTTTGTGTTGATGCAGTGTTTGGCCAGCCACTTGTGTGTTTTGGGGGCTCAGACCAGCAGATTCCCACTGTTTATTCACTGTTTGTGTTGATCTAGGGTTTGGCCACCCACTTGTGTGTTTTGGGGGCTCAGACCAGCAGATTCCCACTGTTTTATTCACTGTTTGTGTTGATCTAGTGTTTGGCCAGCCACTTGTGTGTATGTAGGGGACTCAGACCAGCAGATTCCCACTGTTTATCCACTGTTTGTGTTGATGCAGTGTTTGGCCAGCCACTTGTGTGTATGTAGGGGACTCAGACCAGCAGATTCCCACTGTTTATCCACTGTTTGTGTTGATGCAGTGTTTGGCCAGCCACTTGTGTGTATGTAGGGGACTCAGACCAGCAGATTCCCACTGTTTATTCACTGTTTGTGTTGATGCAGTGTTTGGCCAGCCACTTGTGTGTATGTAGGGGACTCAGACCAGCAGATTCCCACTGTTTATCCACTGTTTGTGTTGATCTAGTGTTTGGCCAGCCACTTGTGTGTTTTGGGGGCTCAGACCAGCAGATTCCCACTGTTTATTCACTGTGTGTTGATCTAGTGTTTGGCCAGCCACTAGTGTGTTTTGGGGGCTTAGACCAGCAGATTCTCACTGTTTATTCACTGTTTGTGTTGATGCAGTGTTTGGCCAGCCACTTGTGTGTATGTAGGGGACTCAGACCAACAGATTCCCACTGTTTATCCACTGTTTGTGTTGATGCAGTGTTTGGCCAGCCACTTGTGTGTATGTAGGGGACTCAGACCAGCAGATTCCCACTGTTTATTCACTGTTTGTGTTGATGCAGTATTTGGCCAGCCACTTGTGTGTATGTAGCGGACTCAGACCAGCAGATTCCCACTGTTTATCCACTGTTTGTGTTGATGCAGTGTTTGGCCAGCCACTTGTGTGTTTTGGGGGCTCAGACCAGCAGATTCCTACTATTTATCCACTGTTTGTGTTGATCTAGTGTTTGGCCAGCCACTTGTGTTTATGTAGGGGACTCAGACCAGCAGATTCCCACTGTTTATCCACTGTTTGTGTTGATCTAGTGTTTGGCCAGCCATTTGTGTGTTTTGGGGGCTCAGACCAGCAGATTCCCACTGTTTATTCACTGTTTGTGTTGATCTAGTGTTTGGCCAGCCACTAGTGTGTTTTGGGGGCTCAGACCAGCAGATTCTCACTGTTTATTCACTGTTTGTGTTGATCTAGTGTTTGGCCAGCCACTTGTGTGTATGTAGGGGACTCAGACCAGCAGATTCCCACTGTTTATTCACTGTTTGTGTTGATGCAGTATTTGGCCAGCCACTTGTGTGTATGTAGCGGACTCAGACCAGCAGATTCCCACTGTTTATCCACTGTTTGTGTTGATGCAGTGTTTGGCCAGCCACTTGTGTGTTTTGGGGGCTCAGACCAGCAGATTCCTACTATTTATCCACTGTTTGTGTTGATCTAGTGTTTGGCCAGCCACTTGTGTTTATGTAGGGGACTCAGACCAGCAGATTCCCACTGTTTATCCACTGTTTGTGTTGATGTAGTGTTTGGCCAGCCACTTGTGTGTTTTGGGGGCTCAGACCAGCAGATTCCCACTGTTTATTCACTGTTTGTGTTGATCTAGTGTTTGGCCAGCCACTTGTGTGTTTTGGGGGCTCAGACCAGCAGATTCTCACTGTTTATTCACTGTTTGTGTTGATCTAGTGTTTGGCCAGCCACTTGTGTGTATGTAGGGGACTCAGACCAGCAAATTCCTACTATTTATCCACTGTTTGTGTTGATCTAGTGTTTGGCCAGCCACTTGTGTTTATGTAGGGGACTCAGACCAGCAGATTCCCACTGTTTATCCACTGTTTGTGTTGATGCAGTGTTTGGCCAGCCACTTGTGTGTTTTGGGAGCTCAGACCAGCAGATTCCCACTGTTTATTCACTGTTTGTGTTGATCTAGTGTTTGGCCAGCCACTAGTGTGTTTTGGGGGCTCAGACCAGCAGATTCTCACTGTTTATTCACTGTTTGTGTTGATCTAGTGTTTGGCCAGCCACTTGTGTTTATGTAGGGGACTCAGACCAGCAGATTCCCACTGTTTATTCACTGTTTGTGTTGATGCAGTGTTTGGCCAGCCACTTGTGTGTTTTGGGGGCTCAGACCAGCAGATTCCCACTGTTTATTCACTGTTTGTGTTGATCTAGTGTTTGGCCAGCCACTAGTGTGTTTTGGGGGCTCAGACCAGCAGATTCTCACTGTTTATTCACTGTTTGTGTTGATGCAGTGTTTGGCCAGCCACTTGTGTGTATGTAGGGGACTCAGACCAGCAGATTCCCACTGTTTATCCATTGTTTGTGTTGATGCAGTGTTTAGCCAGCCACTTGTGTGTATGTAGGGGACTCAGACCAGCAGATTCCCACTGTTTATTCACTGTTTGTGTTGATCTAGTGTTTGGCCAGCCACTAGTGTGTTTTGGGGGCTCAGACCAGCAGATTCTCACTGTTTATTCACTGTTTGTGTTGATGCAGTGTTTGGCCAGCCACTTGTGTGTATGTAGGGGACTCAGACCAGCAGATTCCCACTGTTTATCCATTGTTTGTGTTGATGCAGTGTTTAGCCAGCCACTTGTGTGTATGTAGGGGACTCAGACCAGCAGATTCCCACTGTTTATCCACTGTTTGTGTTGATGCAGTGTTTGGCCAGCCACTTGTGTGTATGTAGGGGACTCAGACCAGCAGATTCCCACTGTTTATTCACTGTTTGTGTTGATGCAGTATTTGGCCAGCCACTTGTGTGTATGTAGCGGACTCAGACCAGCAGATTCCCACTGTTTATCCACTTTGTGTTGATGCAGTGTTTGGCCAGCCACTTGTGTGTTTTGGGGGCTCAGACCAGCAGATTCCTACTATTTATCCACTGTTTGTGTTGATCTAGTGTTTGGCCAGCCACTTGTGTTTATGTAGGGGACTCAGACCAGCAGATTCCCACTGTTTATCCACTGTTTGTGTTGATGTAGTGTTTGGCCAGCCATTTGTGTGTTTTGGGGGCTCAGACCAGCAGATTCCCACTGTTTATTCACTGTTTGTGTTGATCTAGTGTTTGGCCAGCCACTAGTGTGTTTTGGGGGCTCAGACCAGCAGATTCTCACTGTTTATTCACTGTTTGTGTTGATCTAGTGTTTGGCCAGCCACTTGTGTGTATGTAGGGGACTCAGACCAGCAGATTCCTACTATTTATCCACTGTTTGTGTTGATCTAGTGTTTGGCCAGCCACTTGTGTTTATGTAGGGGACTCAGACCAGCAGATTCCCACTGTTTATCCACTGTTTGTGTTGATGCAGTGTTTGGCCAACCACTTGTGTGTTTTGGGGGCTCAGACCAGCAGATTCCCACTGTTTATTCACTGTTTGTGTTGATCTAGTGTTTGGCCAGCCACTTGTGTGTATGTAGGGGACTCAGACCAGCAGATTCCCACTGTTTATCCATTGTTTGTGTTGATGCAGTGTTTGGCCAGCCACTTGTGTGTATGTAGGGGACTCAGACCAGCAGATTCCCACTGTTTATCCACTGTATGTGTTGATGCAGTGTTTGGCCAGCCACTTGTGTGTATGTAGGGGACTCAGACCAGCAGATTCCCACTGTTTATTCACTGTTTGTGTTGATGCAGTGTTTGGCCAGCCACTTGTGTGTATGTAGGGGACTCAGACCAGCAGATTCCCACTGTTTATCCACTGTTTGTGTTGATGCAGTGTTTGGCCAGCCACTTGTGTGTTTTGGGGGCTCAGACCAGCAGATTCCTACTATTTATCCACTGTTTGTGTTGATCTAGTGTTTGGCCAGCCACTTGTGCTTATGTAGGGGACTCAGACCAGCAGATTCCCACTGTTTATCCACTGTTTGTGTTGATGTAGTGTTTGGCCAGCCACTTGTGTGTTTTGGGGGCTCAGACCAGCAGATTCCCACTGTTTATTCACTGTTTGTGTTGATCTAGTGTTTGGCCAGCCACTAGTGTGTTTTGGGGGCTCAGACCAGCAGATTCTCACTGTTTATTCACTGTTTGTGTTGATCTAGTGTTTGGCCAGCCACTTGTGTGTATGTAGGGGACTCAGACCAGCAGATTCCCACTGTTTATTCACTGTTTGTGTTGATCTAGTGTTTGGCCAGCCACTTGTGTGTATGTAGGGGACTCAGACCAGCAGATTCCCACTGTTTATCCATTGTTTGTGTTGATGCAGTGTTTGGCCAGCCACTTGTGTGTATGTAGGGGACTCAGACCAGCAGATTCGCACTGTTTATCCACTGTATGTGTTGATGCAGTGTTTGGCCAGCCACTTGTGTGTATGTAGGGGACTCAGACCAGCAGATTCCCACTGTTTATTCACTGTTTGTGTTGATGCAGTGTTTGGCCAGCCACTTGTGTGTATGTAGGGGACTCAGACCAGCAGATTCCCACTGTTTATCCACTGTTTGTGTTGATGCAGTGTTTGGCCAACCACTTGTGTGTTTTGGGGGCTCAGACCAGCAGATTCCTACTATTTATCCACTGTTTGTGTTGATCTAGTGTTTGGCCAGCCACTTGTGTTTATGTAGGGGACTCAGACCAGCAGATTCCCACTGTTTATCCACTGTTTGTGTTGATCTAGTGTTTGGCCAGCCACTTGTGTGTTTTGGGGGCTCAGACCAGCAGATTCCCACTGTTTATTCACTGTTTGTGTTGATCTAGTGTTTGGCCAGCCACTAGTGTGTTTTGGGGGCTCAGACCAGCAGATTCTCACTGTTTATTTACTGTTTGTGTTGATGCAGTGTTTGGCCAGCCACTTGTGTGTATGTAGGGGACTCAGACCAGCAGATTCCCACTGTTTATCCATTGTTTGTGTTGATGCAGTGTTTGGCCAGCCACTTGTGTGTATGTAGGGGACTGAGACAAGTTTATTTAATGTTCAGTGACCCGTTTGCAGGCACAGGGGTGTTGACGAGCTGGGTGTGCAGGAGACAGACAATTACAAAGGTTTACAGTTCAAATGCTACATGTATCTTCAAAATACAGATAATAAGTAGATAAATATTGAAATTAATATAAAATACCATTCTTTATTTAACACTTAACCAAACTTAACCAACATACACACACACGCTAACTCAGACAGTTCCCTAACTACCTTACCATCCCGCAGGAGGCCATGTCGGAGGTGCCGGTGGTGGGGTCGCCAGTTCCGGAGTACGAGGTGGAGGAGGAAAAGGAAGAGGAGGACGAGGAGGAGGCACGGATAAGGAAGAAGAAAAGATTATTAGCTGTAGCCCTCCCTCCAGCTGATAAGGGGATATTAAGGAGCCCTTCCTACAGGTGTGTCTGTCTACCTGTGTGTCTCTTTCTATCTCTCCTTTTCATTTTTCCAGTTTCCCATTATTTTCTCCACCCTCTCACTGTCTTTTCTCAGCCTCTCACAACCTGTCACACCCTCTCCCAGCTATTCACAGCCACTCACAGCCTCTCTCTCTCACTCTATCTCATTCCCAGTGTATCCAGACCATTCCAGACTCACCCCAAACTGTCCCCAAGACTTCCAGTCCATCCCAACTTCTCACAGCCTCTTCCAGCCTTTCACAGCCTCTCTCTCTCTCTCTCTCTCTCTCTCTCTCTCTCTCTCTCTCTCTCTCTCTCTCTCTCTCTCTCTCTCTCTCTCTCTCTCTCTCTCTCTCTCTCTCTCTCTCTCTCTCTCTCTCTCTCTCTCTCTCTCTCTCTCTCTCTCTCTCTCTCTCTCTCTCTCTCTCTCTCTCTCTCTCTCTCTCTCTCTCTCTCTCTCTCTCTCTCTCTCTCTCTCTCTCTCTCTCTCTCTCTCTCTCTCTCTCTCTCTCTCTCTCTCTCTCTCTCTCTCTCTCTCTCTCTCTCTCTCTCTCTCTCTCTCTCTCTCTCTCTCTCTCTCTCTCTCTCTCTCTCTCTCTCTCTCTCTCTCTCTCTCTCTCTCTCTCTCTCTCTCTCTCTCTCTCTCTCTCTCTCTCTCTCTCTCTCTCTCTCTCTCTCTCTCTCTCTCTCTCTCTCTCTCTC
This sequence comes from Scylla paramamosain, assembly GCF_035594125.1. Lineage (NCBI taxonomy): Eukaryota > Metazoa > Arthropoda > Malacostraca > Decapoda > Portunidae > Scylla > Scylla paramamosain. The sequence continues at coordinate 581,381 of NW_026973709.1, forward strand.
TCTCTCTCTCTCTCTCTCTCTCTCTCTCTCTCTCTCTCTCTCTCTCTCTCTCTCTCTCTCTCTCTCTCTCTCTCTCTCTCTCTCTCTCTCTCTCTCTCTCTCTCTCTCTCTCTCTCTCTCTCTCTCTCTCATTCCCAATGTATCCAGACCATCCCAGACTCACCCCAAACCATCTCCAAGACTCCCCTTCTCTCTTCCTCTCCTCTCCCTCTCTCTCCCTCCCCTCTCTCACTCTCCTAACTCTCCCCAGGAGAGGCCCCAGTGGTGAGCAGATGGTGATGCTGGAGATGATACTGGCATATTGAGTATTATAATTAGCCATAAACACTTGCTTGCTTACTTTCATGTCTACACAGGTTCGTTCGATGCAAGGAGTTGGCACAGGAGGCGTCCGAGGCTGTGTAGAGCGGCCGTCTGAACCTGGTGCCACAGCTTACTATGTTCAACAGGTGCGTGTGTGTGTGTGTGTGTGTGTGTGTGTGTGTGTGTGTGTGTGTGTTTTGTGTGGTCATTTCACTATCTATCTATCTGTTTAGTTTGTCTCCATCTGTCTGTCTTTCTGTCATTGGTCTGTCTGTCTGTCTGTGTATTGCAATGATTTTTCAGTTATGTATTTTATTTTTTATTCTTGTGTACTTGTGTCTGTCTGTATGTATGTATGTATCAGTCAGTGAGTCAGTCAGTCAGTCACTCAGTTAGTCAGTTAGTCAGTCATTCAGTCAGTCAGTTAGTCAGTCATTCAGTTAGTTAGTGAGTTAGTCAGTCATTCAGTTTGTCAGTCACTCACACAGTGTTAATCCTCCTCTTCCTCCTCCTCCTCCTCCTCCTCCTCCTCCTCCTCCTCCTCCTCCTCGTCCACCTCCTCCTCCTCCTCCTCCTCCTCCTCCTCCTCCTCCTCCTCCTCCTCCTCCTCCTCCTCCTCCTCCTCCTGTTCCCCACCACCCCTGCCGAGAGGTGAGTGTATGTACGTGTGTGTGTGTGTGTGTGTGTGTGTGTGTGTGTGTGTAGTAATAATAGTAATGCTATGTACATATATAAATACTGTTAATATTATTGATAAAAAATATTGATGATGATGATGATGATGATTCAGTGGTGATTATGAAAATGTGCATTACAATATAGGGTAGATATTATTGTTATTACCTGTGTGTGTGTGTGTGTGTGTGTGTGTGTGTGTGTGTGTGTGTGTGTGTGTGTGTGTGTGTGTGTGTGTGAGGAATAATTGAATAATTGAATAATTGATGCTCTCTCCTTTGCTATTCATTATATACATGGACAGATGCCTGAAGGAAGTGTGTGTAAGGGAGGATAAAGAGATCATGCTGGCCTATGCAGACGATGTCGCTGTCGTGACAGGAAGCCAACAAGATCTTCAAGAGGCCATGACAAGATGGAATGATGTTTTAAATAGGGAAGGAATGAGAATGAACAAACAAAAAACAGAAATAATGAAAGTTGGCAGAATAAAGGAGGAATGTAATATTTACATAGAAAACGTTAAACTGAAGCAGACCAACAAATTTTGTTATCTGGGAGTACTTTTCGATGAGGAAAACAGACAGAATATAGAAATTTTAAATAGAATACAGAAGTACAATGCAAATGTCAGTGCATTGTATCCCATACTTAAAGATAAGAATATTCCAACAAAAGTTAAAACCATAATATTTACAACAATACTAAGACCAGTACTTCTATATGTTTCAGAAACTTGGACAGTGACAACAAGAACATCTTCACAAATACAAGCAGCAGAAATGAGAGTTCTGAGAATGATCCGAGGTGTGACCAGACTTGATAGAATTAGAAATGAAGAAACCAGAGAGAGATTAGGGATAACATCTGTACTGAAGATAATTGAAAAGAACAAATTGAGATGGTATGGACATGTCCGAAGAATGGAAGATACAAGATACGCAAGGAAGTTTCTGGAATGGGTTCCTCTAGGCAGGAGGCCGGTGGGACGACCTAGGAAGCGATGGATGCAGGGAGTTGAAGAAGCTACTGAACGAAGAGGAAGAAATCTACAAGAAATAACCAGAGATGAGGATTTCATGGATAGAGACCTTTGGAGAAGATTTGTAGAGGCCGGACACTGACAGGCATTGCCTACCTTGCGTCTGCTGAGAAAGTAACTGTAGGAAGAATGCAGGAAATGGAGGAGGAGGAGGAGGAGGAGGAGAAAATGAGTAGAAAACAAGAAAATTAGAATAAGCAGATGGAATAAAGAGGAAGAAGAAGAAGAAAAGGAGGAAGAAGAAGAGAAGGAGAAAGAGGAGGAAGAAAAGGAGGAGGAGGAGGAAGAAGAAGAAAAATAATCACATTAAGCTGGAGAGGAAAGCAAGAATAAGCAGGAAGGAGGAGGAGGAGGAGGAGGAGGAGGAGCAGCAGGAGGAGGAAGAGGAGGAGGAGGAGGAAGGCTAAGCAGGAGATACCCTCCCTTGCTCTAGTTCAGCAGGAGGCATGGCCGGAGGAGGAGGAGGAGGAGGAGGAACAGCTTTTTTGGGAGTTCTTAAAGATCGCGTACCTTGAGGCTGCTCCTCCTCCTCCTCCTCCTCCTCCTCCTCCTCCTCCTCCTCCTCCTCCTCCTCCTCCTCCTCCTCCTCCTCCTCCTCCTCCTCTCCTCTCTCTCTCTCTCTCTCTCTCTCTCTCTCTCTCTCTCTCTCTCTCTCTCTCTCTCTCTCTCTCTCTCTCTCTCTCTCTCTCTCTCTCTCTCTCTCTCTCTCTCTCTCTCTCTCTCTCTCTCTCTCTCTCTCTCTCTCTCTCTCTCTCTCTCTCTCTCTCTCTCTCTCTCTCTCTCTCTCTCTCTCTCTCTCTCTCTCTACAGCCTACAGACTCACTATTTGCTTAACCACACCTCTTGCCTGAAACAAATGAAAAACTTTTATCCTTCTCCAATCACATTTCAATTTTGTACTTAGTCACAATCACACAGTATATGTTGTTAATTTCAACTTTACAACAAGGTGACAACATTTCATCTATTTATACATACTTTTTATTATTAAAGCTTATCTTTTAATTATTTCTGAAGAGATTGACTAATTTTTGTAGTATTTATGACTTAGAACTATGATAAAGCTATGAATTGATATAATTCCTGATTTGTTTTATCTTTTCATTATCCTTCCTTTGTTAATTGAGCATTTTATATTACTTAGCTTAAAAATGCAAGAACGGTTCAGAAGTATCCAACCTTGGGCTAAGGGCCAAAATTATGGTATCATTCAAAATGTCCTTCAAAGAAAGCCCTCTGTAATCCAACACACTTAGCCCATTAATCCTTCCATTTCTCATCAATTTGTTCAACATTCATATTTTTCCCTTATAGGGTTGAACAATTTTCATGGGTTCAGAGCAAAAGGCTTCCTCATTCCTCCCCAAGGTATTCTCGGATGGTAAGCAGGTTTGACTCTGGAGCAAACCTGACCAAGGGCTACTGCCCAAGGCTACAGAGGTTCCTCTCCCTGAGGCTGAATGCACCATGTGAGATGGTTCTGTTATGTGGATGAATGTCATGGTGGATAGCAATGCCACCACATTCCTACAATCATCCATCACTCCACTGCTCAAATGCTTCTGCAACCAATGATAGGTATGCTGCCACATTCTGCATGGTCTCCTTGGCTCTCAGATAAGGATACTGTCAACAGGTTTGGGATTGCCAAAAAATCATAAGGAGCTATGTCTGAAAAGTCCAGAGAGAGAGAGAGAGAGAAAGGATGAAGCAAAGGAAGAGTCAAGAGGGAGGAAGAGAGAGTAGGACAAGAAAAAACAACAAATAAATCCCCTACACGTCTTGTCTCCATTCACACAAGCCATGAAAAGCTTGTCCATCCCTGAGTGCTCAGAAGCAGTGTTCCACTGATGATGTGGAAACTTGAGACACCCAATCATTTAATGGGCTTTAGTAGGTTTTGTCACCAGTCTTCTGTGTGTCACTGACTACATTTTGAAATTTTTATCTGTTCTATTTAATTTTGTGTGTATGTACACAATGTTTATGGTCAATAAACTATTTATAAAACTATTTATCTGTGTGAGTAAGATAAAAGCAGTTATTGTTATTATTATTATTATTATTATTATCATTATTATTATTATTATTATTATTATTATTACACATTTTCCTCCTTGTATTTAAATATTATTATTATTATTATTATTATTATTATTATTAGTATTATTATTATTATTATCATGAATTGTTCTTGTTTATAAATAAAATACTGTAACTGATTATTATTTTTTTTATCATTCATTTAGACTCTCTCTCTCTCTCTCTCTCTCTCTCTCTCTCTCTCTCTCTCTCTCTCTCTCTCTCTCTCTCTCTCTCTATCGAATAAAATGACTGGTGAGGAACTCTAATAATTAAAGTGCTAAAAAATCCATTAAACTACGAGAAATAAGACAAATAATTAATGACACACCTAATAACACAAACAAGGAGTAATAAACAAAACTTAAGCCAGAAAACACGAAAAGATAAAACTATCATATAAAGAAATACGAAGTTAAAAAAAAAATCATGAATATCAAATAAATAACTCACATATAATCAATAAACACGTAAGGAACAGTAAATAAACAATTAAGCCATTCATTGCAAGGGCCACAGTCAGAAAGTGAAAAAAAAAAAAAATGCTTAGTTAAATACCGAGGCTAAATAAAACAAGGAATTAGACAAATGACAAATAATTAATAAATACATAAGGAATAATGAATAAACAAAAATTAAGCCAGGAAGACTATTATAATTATTGCAAGGAGACGATATGTATGTATGTATTGTATGTAATTCGAGGTTAAAATGGCTCAAATCTGACCCAACAGCAGGCCATAAGTGAAGGTGTTCCTCAAGGCAGGGAGGGGGGAGCAATGAATAGGGGAGGGGCTATAAACTATTGGGGGATATTAATTAATGACGCATCCAGTTTAGCGTGTGTGTATATTTCGCGTTGTGATAATTTAAAGGTTTTCTCGCGTTTTTATCTTTATTTATTGATTGATTTTATTTATTTATTTTATTTTTTTGGCAGGTGTTATATTTGTTGAGTGTTTTAAGTAACTGTGGCTCATTGCATCAAAACTCCATTCATTACCTTCGTGGGAAGGTTCAATTTGGCAAGGTTTTATTTCGCATTTTGGGTTTTGTAGTAAATTATGCATTTTCTCATATTTTTCTTTGCTGGTATTGTCCCTTCCACGCCATATATGACTGGAAAGTTGGGGGCGCCTTCCCCCCCCCCACCCTCCACTGCTACGTTTTTTTCTTAATCAGTCAGTCAACCAATCAATCAATCCCTTCATGAATCATACCCATTTCCAGGTGTCACCCCCACCCATAGATCTCTCATTCTGTCATGTATGAACAAGTGCTAAGGGCAAGCTGAACAAGTACAAAGGGCAAGCCAGCTGTCTCTTTTAATATTCTTGCCTGAAATAACATTACAAATGAGGGTCTATTAATCATCCATTAAATAATCCATTTTTATTGCTTTCTCATTCTTCTTGCTCTGTGTATTGTTAAATTGGATGGTTATATCATTGTCCCTTCCTGTGTTTTAGTGTGCCATTACCTGTCCTCTCTTCCAGCTGATATTTAGTTTGTACTAAAATAGACTGGCATAACTTTACAATTTATACACAAATAACAACATAAACCAATAATGCATTGATATTATGCATGATAGGAGTGGACATTTCCACTCTACATCATTAATGAATGCATGATGAGACGCACACTATTACAAAGCTAATGAGTTCAATACAAACACTCAATAACAATTTCAATAACTTTATTAAAAATAGCAATCTTTATAAATCATGAAACCAACATCAAATGCACAATAATGCAAACACTTTTTACACACACACTCTTTAATGATATTTCCTAATATACAGTATAATTCCAAACAGAGAGAGAGAGAGAGAGAGAGAGAGAGAGAGAGAGAGAGAGAGAGAGAGAGAGAGAGAGAGAGAGAGAGAGAGAGAGAGAGAGAGAGAGAGAGAGAGAGAGAGAGAGAGAGATGAACTACCTGGGGTCATAAATGCAAAGTAGAGGTATCAGTCAGGCAAAGCATAGTGCTTGCCTGTCTCATATGGAATGTAAAAACATGGCTTCATATCATTCCAGACCTGGGATTATGGCCAAAAGTTACCAAGCAGTGCTGAGCAAAATCCAGTAGAGTAATATTCAGTATCATTGAATTACTGACAAAGTAAAGATCATTATGTGCAATGATACTCACTACCTAGGAGCATTTCAGGTTACTACCAAGAGTCTGACCATGCTGGCAGGGATGGTTAGGCTACAACACATTACATACTTCTCCATTCAAATCAGTCAGCTGATTAAATGGTGAGTTAAACCATTTTGATCATCTAAATCATATTAAGGCATTGGATGAGACCTGGACAGCTTGGGTCAACACCATACATAGGTACTCCACTACTCTGTGGGAGACACTTGATTGTGGCAAGAGTCATCACAATACCAAACACCATCCTTGACAAAGCACAGCATGGCCCACTCATCCACAGGAACCCAGCCATCTCTAAGGAGCAAATTAATGCTGCCCAGTGTCACTCCTCATCACTTTTAGGGAATAAGAAGTAGATCCCACCCTAGCACCATCTTTACATAGAATATAATACAGAGGATAGAGAAGGAATACAAACAGGGCACATGGTATGGTATAGAACACCAACCCTCACTTTTGGAAAACCCCAGCCACTCAGTAGGAGACTGAGTGGCTGGAATACATGGAATACAAAGTGCATGGAATACAGTAGTATTCCATGCAGTTTTTAATACATATAATATATTATAGTGAAAGGAACATATTTATATAACATATATATAAGGACGCTGCTTATCTTCTCGAGCTGCTGAAGGTCATGATCTGCTTCCTTTTCCTGCACCAGCTTTGATATCAAATCCTGCAGGAAACAACTGTGTTAATTCACATTTTGAATAAATCTAATAGATGAAATTTCACTTACAACACCTTATGTGTCTCTGGTGACTCATGGAGGACAGATACATCACCTGAGAGTAAATGGTCAGTGAAGAAGTTGACCCTTGATCCTGGCTAATCACATTAAGTACATTAAACACTCCTGTTAACTAATAAATGAGGGATAGATTTCTCTGGAAGGTTACATTACACTACTTCCCTGGCATTTGAAAACATTTTGCTCTACATGAACTCATATGGAAGCTTTACTGCAACATTAAATCTCAGCTAGATGCCAGATGGTGTAGCCTCCATCACAGAGCAAGGTAATGATATGAAGGCTTAGTACTTTGGTCAACACCTGAATAAGAACCGTTTGAGATGCAGCAGAGATCACTAACCTGCCAGCAATTGAATAAGAAGTGTGTGAGATGCAGCAGAGATCACTAACCTGCAAGCAATTGAATAAGAAGTGTGTGAGATGCAGCAGAAATCACTAATCTGCCACCTCCTTCATGCTGCAAGTTAACCTGCTCTCCAGGACCCTGTGAGCCTCCTGCAGTTGTTGCAGCTTCTGTTAAAGCTCAGTTCCTCCCAATCCTGTTGTTTCTCCTGATAAAACAATAAGTTTGTTTCTCTCAACTTTTCTTAATACAGCCTCAATAAACAAATCCAATAACAATGCTTTTATTTTGTTATTAATTCAAAAAATTGAGCAACAGTGAGGAAAAATTATTTGCTTTATTATTAGAGAATATAAACTTTCTTACCTTTTGGTTCAGTTATGACATCTTCAGACAACTTTTCATGAGCAAGAGATTCTCCCAGCAGTTTGTTATACTTATCCCTCTCACAGTCTAGCTGAACCTGAAGACTGCTGCACTCACTCTCCAACCTGCTAACCTCAGATGTCAGTGTAGCCACTTGACCCAGCAATTTCCCCTTGGTATCTGTACCTGGAGGTGAAAAATTGATGCAACAGAGGGCCAGCCAAGAATGACCAATGGAAGTAATTAGACGTAATGTAAGAAGTGGGTATAAGACTAAGGGAAATAGAAGGGCAATGGAGAGAGGGTTAGATGCACCAGAAATGTCTGTGGAGCCAGGAAAAATTTAAACTTGTAACAGAGATAACTAAGAGCAACTGTGAATGAATAAATGTGATGTGGCCTCCACCCATGACTGGGAAAATGCAAAAGCAGCACCTCAGACACCAGGACCATGATGACTGGCAGCTCCCAAAATTAGCTGCTGGCTTTTGTACTCCTAGTCACCACAGGAGGCTCATCCACAGCTAATCCTATCAGCTGATCATCTTGGGTGAAGTAATTGTTTATCAGTCTGGCTGTTGAGTCCTGATGCAGAGATGTGTGTGTGTGTGTGTGTGTGTGTGTGTGTGTGTGTGTGTGTGTGTGTGTGTGTGTGTGTGTGTGTGTGTGTGTGTGTGTGTGTGTGTGCACTTTGGAAATCCTCCCTCCAAGGAGAATGTCAGTTTGATATACAAATATATATTCATGTGGATGGTAGCTCACATTTAGCTTCTGAGTTCTCACATGAAGACATGCCATCCTTGTCTTTTTCCTCTGAGGGAGTGACTTTATACTCTGTGATAAGTGCATGCAGCTCACTATTCTGTCTTGTGATGTTTTTTATTTCTATCTGTGAAAGACACAAGAAGGCAGTAAGTTAACTTGTTTAACATGCCACATCATTTTATATATATTATGCCAAGTTTAAACAGGAAAGCCTCACCAGAAGCATCAACTAAAGACCAAAGTGATTAACAAATCTTTCACTTTACCACCCTTAATGACAAAAGCTGCTGATGTAGCATCCCATCCATATCCTGCATTTTTACACCTTCATGATTCCAACACTGCATCATTTGTTCATGTCTTAAAGACACGGTCATGACAGAGTAGTCCTCACACTCCTGTCAGTGCTCTTCTGCATACACTTGAGCCTTGCACACTCCAAGCATTCCTTCCACTCATCCTTCCACATCTAAAGCACCATAGTACTCTCCACCCATTTTTAAGGAAACTGTCTCCATGCATAAACAAACACACAACCTCACGTACTCCATGTATTGTTTTCAGTAATGATTAATCTTACAAAGTAAACCAAACTAATATACAAAGACACTTGTGGTACCTTTGAAAGTTTGAGCTTATCTTCTAGTTGTTTAATCAGCTCTGTCAACGTGATATTTTCTTGAGCAAGGTGGTCGTGGCTCAGGCCATTCTCTTCAAAGTGGCTGTGGTTGTGGACCGTCACCAGCTGACCACTAAGGGACTCTGTCTTCTCCCACAACACAGTGATCTCGCGCTCTTTCTGCAACGCCTTTTGCCTGGTGAACAGCGTGGCAAGTGCACATACATTAGAACAGTATGTGACCAATGACGTCTCCATTCTACATTGCCATGACAAGAATACAGGGCTTTACTGAACATAAACCAAGGACGCCTCCATTCTACATTGCCATGACAAGAATACGGGGCTTTACTGAACATAAACCAAGGACGCCTCCATTCTACATTGCCTTCCTTCTTATCTTTCTCCTTTCCTTCTCCATCTTCCTCCTCCTCCTCCTCCTCCTCCTCCTCTCCTTCCTCTTTCTTTCCACCTTCCTCCTCCTCTTGTGACTCTTCACTCTCTTCCTCCTCGTCCTCCTCCTCCCCTGTGCTTCCCTCCTCTGAAAGAAAAGACTTGTTTAAAAAGCAAGCAAATATAGTAGTAATAGTAAAAAAAAAAGTCAAGTAAATGAAAGTTTATACACATATGAAATTAGTGAAAATTTGACACCAAACATTCTCTATCTGTAACATTACATCAGAATGACGAGAACACAAGATATGAAAAGTGAAAGGGAATGATGTATATAACAAAGAAAAACACTGTATAATGACATATGACAGGAAAATAATCTTGTATACTTGAGTCCCTTAAATACTTGCTTCCTTGTATATTAACTCCCAAAATGCTCATTCCTTGTACTCTCATTTTCAAAACACCTCTTCCTTATATATTGTCACTCAAACACTCCTTTCTTGTACACTTATTCCCAAATCATTCCTGTCTTCCTGTATTCTCATTCTCCAAACACTCCTGCCTCTGCACACCCAGTTCCTCAAAACATTTCTTCATTGTTTACTCATTCCCCAAACACACCAACTTTCTTGTATACTTAGCTCTCAAAAGATGCATTTTTAAACATCCATAACTCCTTTTATTTTCATTCCCCAAACACTCCTGGCTGTGCACACTCCAGCACGTTAACACCACACACACATTCACACTCTTAATATCATCTGTCAGCCCCTAGTGGAAAGGGACAATCTTGTGGCCCACCATACTACACCTCAGGAGGTCAGACACAGCATTCAGTTAACAAAAAATCACATTAACACCCACTCCCCACAGAACATAGTAACACAAAATCAGATTAACACTCACCCCAACGTCACATTCACAAGACAAGTTCTCATCCCACAGCCGTAAACTGTTTGCGGCCACCTACGAGGACCTTGCCAAGAAGATGCTTGCCTACACAACCCCAACGGACACAGCTCTGTACCGGCGCATCCCGGCTAACACGACAGGCCTCGCCAGCATCCTCTTCTTCATCGAGCGACTCCAGAGGTGCTACATACCCACGGGGGAGAAGCCTGTTAGCATGGGAGTTGCTGCTGGCTGGTACATGTTGTCAGCTCTCCTACAACAAGGTGAGGACCTGTTGAGGTGTAAGACTGGTCAGTTCAAGTGTTGGAGCATTTAGTGTTTGGTAAGACGGCTGGTACATGTTGCCAGCCCTCCTACAGCAGGGTGAGGACCTGTTGGGGTATGAGACTAAGTTGAATGCAAGGGTAGTGGTGTTTAATGTTTGATAAGATGGGAATACAGAAAGACAGTTATTAAAGGATAGATTTAAAACTGGGAAACTTTACATGATACCTGGTGTATTTTCATAATTGAGCTGATATTAACTTGAATTAGTTCTGGCATGAGCAATATAAGCAAGTGGTGTTAATATGACTGATATGGATATCAAGTAATGTATTTAATTTTATCAGTAGTTCTCTTCATATGATGATATCAACAGTTTTCTTAGTAAGATATGAGATATAAATCTTTTAGAAATGATGAGAAAAACTCTTAAATTGCATTTTCATCTCTGAAACATTTTAAAATGGTCTTTTCTACATTTTTAAATTTAAAAAGATGTGTTACTTTCAAAGATTTTAAATTGCCTTTGCATCATCCTCCATGTCTTAAAATTGCCTTTTCATGGCATCTTTCCCTCCTCCTCTTCCTCCTGCAGGCTCCAACACCTACCCAATCAGCACTGCAGCACGGGTAATCTACTGGGTTGGCTACAGTGTGTCCCTCATTGTGTACACATCATACTCTGCCACACTGGTCTCACATCTTGCTGTGGAGCAGCCTGCACCTCTGCCATTCAGCAACCTGTGGGACCTGTCTAGGCAGTCAGGCTGGGATGCTGGATGCAACAACAATGACCTCTTCCAAGTGACAGCCTCGGTGGGTCCTTGGCTTCTTGCTGTGTGAACTGATATACCATCCAGTGGTTGAGAGTTGAGGAGAGAGAGAGAGAGAGAGAGAGAGAGAGAGAGAGAGAGAGAGAGAGAGAGAGAGAGAGAGAGAGAGAGAGAGAGAGAGAGAGAGAGAGAGAGAGAGAGAGAGAGAGAGAGAGAGAGAGAGAGAGAGAGAGAGAGAGAGAGAGAGAGAGAGAGAGAGAGAGAGAGAGAGAGAGAGAGAGAGAGAGAGAGAGAGAGAGAGAGAGAGAGAGAGAGAGAGAGAGAGAGAGAGAGAGAGAGAGAGAGAGAGAGAGAGAGAGAGAGAGAGAGAGAGAGAGAGAGAGAGAGAGAGAGAGAGAGAGAGAGAGAGAGAGAGAGAGAGAGAGAGAGAGAGAGAGAGAGAGAGAGAGAGAGAGAGAGAGAGAGAGAGAGAGAGAGAGAGAGAGAGAGAGAGAGAGAGAGAGAGAGAGAGAGAGAGAGAGAGAGAGAGAGAGAGAGAGAGAGAGAGAGAGAGAGAGAGAGAGAGAGAGAGAGAGAGAGAGAGAGAGAGAGAGAGAGAGAGAGAGAGAGAGAGAGAGAGAGAGAGAGAGAGAGAGAGAGAGAGAGAGAGAGAGAGAGAGAGAGAGAGAGAGAGAGAGAGAGAGAGAGAGAGAGAGAGAGAGAGAGAGAGAGAGAGAGAGAGAGAGAGAGAGAGAGAGAGAGAGAGAGAGAGAGAGAGAGAGAGAGAGAGAGAGAGAGAGAGAGAGAGAGAGAGAGAGAGAGAGACAGAGAGAGAGAGACAGAGAGAGAGAGAGAGAGAGAGAGAGAGAGAGAGAGAGAGAGAGAGAGAGAGAGAGAGAGAGAGAGAGAGAGAGAGAGAGAGAGAGAGAGAGAGAGAGAGAGAGAGAGAGAGAGAGAGAGAGAGAGAGAGAGAGAGAGAGAGAGAGAGAGAGAGAGAGAGAGAGAGAGAATTTTGTTCAGTGCCAGATTTAGGAGTCCACAAAAAGACCAGCTGCCCAGGAGCCTCCACAATCTGGGGTCTCCACAATCTGAGGAGTCTCCCACATAAATATTCTGTAAGTGAAAGAAACTTAAATTAATCAAACACTAGTTTTCTATGAACTAAATATTTTTTTTATTACTATCAAAATAACCACTTGTTTCATTTACACTAAATAAATATGTTCCTTTCACTATAATATATTATATGTATTAAAAACTGCATGGAATACAGATACAAAAATATTAATATAAATATTTCAGGTAGATGGCCTCCACACTCAGGCTGCTCACAGGCCTCCACAGACACAAATCCAGCCCTTGATTTGTAAATTAATTATTTTATTTAATTATTTATTTTTTCTTTGTAAGAGGAGCACTGCCTTAGGGAGGGAGAGAGAGAAAGAGAATAATAAAAAAAAAAAAAAAAAAAAAACGATGCCATTTCTTTAAGAAATGGCATCTGTAATAATAATCTGTTATATGCCATAATAAATTATGGCATATAACATAAAATGTTATATGCCATTTGATAACAGTTTTCTATAGATCTAAGTGTAACTCAGTAAGTTTGTAACACAATCTCCCTTTCCTAAATCCAAATTGCTTTATTATCACTGGGAGAGGCTGGGATGGACTGGGAGAGGCTGGAATGCACTGAGAGAGGCTGGGATGGACTGGGAGAAGCTAGGATGCACTGGGAGAGGCTGGGATGGACTGGGAGAGGCTGGAATGCACTGGGAGAGGCTGAAATGCACTGGGAGAGGCTGGGATGGACTGGGAGAGGCTGGGATGGACTGGGAGAGTCTAGGATGCACTGGGAGAGGCTGGGATGGACTGGGAGAGGCTGGGATGGACTGGGAGAGGCTGGAATGCACTGAGAGAGGCTGGGATGGACTGGGAGAGGCTGGGATGGACTGGGAGAGGCTGGAATGCACTGAGAGAGGCTGGGATGGACTGGGAGAGGCTAGGATACACTGGGAGAGGCTGGGATGAAAAGGCTGGGGCTGGGGCTGAGGCTGCGGCATTGCGGCAGAAAAGGCATTGAATTCAATTTAAAAAAAAACGTTTCAATTATTGTTAAAGGTTTGTAGAAAAGAATATATCAAGAGCTAGTGTTATTTCATAAGATAGGTAATGAA
>NW_026973709.1:600000-602500 GCF_035594125.1 Scylla paramamosain
GGGAAAGAGGAGGAAGAGAGGAGAGGTCCCTTCAGCAAATCCCCTTAGGAACCTCAGGATTTCCCTTACCTGTGGATATTGACCCCATTCCTTCAGGTAAGTGAGTAATGGGTGGTGATGGTGGTGTAAATTATCAGAGAGCTATCATAAATACTATCACTGAGTTTATGTAATGTTGCTTCACTAGTCTTATTAATGGTGACACTTCACACAGGCCCCAGAGAACAGATCAACCAAGTGACATCCTTCATTGATGGGTCGGTGATCTACGGGTCCAGCAAGGAGGAGAGTGACGAGCTGCGTGCCTTCTCTGGCGGCCTCCTCAAGGTGCAGCGCGGCCCGGCAAACACCCGGATCCTCATGGCCGACACCAACCAGATTGACTGCAAGACCTCAGGAAGATTCAAGTATGTGTTTGTGTGATAGATGAGTGCATTAGTTAGTGAAAGGGTTATTCAGAGCCTTAGACTGATGTATTTTGAGGTGAACATGACACAAAAACAGCAGAAATTTCCCATAATTAACAACAGAAAGCCAAGCAAACAATAAAACAACAGAGAAAATGATAAAAAACACCACAGTTTTGTCTACCACGCCTCACCACTGACAGTCTCTCCACCACCAGAGCCAGGTCACGCAAGACTCGGGCAGCAGACGGCCAGCTCAAAGACATCGAGTCAGGTTCCCCAAACAACGTACTGGATTTGATGGAGGTTCTGCCTAACACTGACGTCAGCGATATCACGGAAATTCCTAGCGTGTTTGAGCGTGACGACCAGACACTGCCCTGCGACCACACTTTGCGTTTCCGCACAGCTACAGGGTGGTGCAATAATCTTAACTTCCCGTCCTTCGGCAAGTCGTTCAGGGCAAAAAGTCGACTCCTACGTCCTTCTTATGAAAACGGTGAGTGTCTGTCTGTCTGTATGTCTGTGTATGTGTGTATATATATGTGTGTGTGCATGTGTGTGTGTTGGTATTTGGGATAGGTCAAGAAATTAAGTGTTTAAGTTTGATGAAGTAAGGGATAAAGTCAAGAGTAGATCAGATAGATGTCTATGTGTCTGTATTAGTGTTAGGGATAGAACATAAATAATGTGTTCAGGCTTTATAAAGTTAAGAATCAGAGAGAAGTCATTTCAGTCAGCTAGAGGTCCCAAAGTGATATAGAGAGCATGACAAGGATGACATAAGCAAAATTCTCAGGATCAGTAATCAGGACAGGACAAGAAATAAAGAACTGAAGCTTGATAAAGTTAGGAAAGAGAATAAATAAATATGTTTGTAAATGAGTCTGTGGTGCCTTGTCTGTGCTGGCCTGTGTGGGAATGCTAGCCTTGTATGTAGACAGAGAGACAGGACAGATAGATATATTACTATTATTATTGTGTGTGTGAGTGTGTGGTGCCTTGTCTGGGCTGGCTTCTGTGGGATTGCTAGCCTTGTATGTAGATAGACAGACAGACAGATAGATATATTACTGTTATTATTGTGTGTGTGAGTGTGTGGTGCCTTGTCTGTGCTTTGTATAGGACTGCCAGTCTCACAGATAGATATATAAACTTAATTCTCACTGAAGTACCCCCATACCTTATCTTCTATAGGACTGCTAACCTGACAGATAGATAGATTAACAAACCAATTTCCTTACAGTACAATCAAGTACCCCCAAACCTTGCCTTCTGTGGGACTGCCAGCCTGACAGATAGATAAACAAATGAATTTCTTTACAATACACTCAAGTACCCCTAAACCTTCTCTTGTCATCCCCAGGTCTGTCTAAACCTCGCGTCACTTGAGTCACCGGCAAGCCTCTCCCTTCCCCTCGGCTCATTTCCACCAACATGCACAACAACGTATCTGCACCGCATGTCCGCTATACCCTAATGGTCATGCAGTGGGGCCAGTTTATTGACCATGATATTATTTTCACCCCCATCAACAAAGGTAGGTGTGTGTGTGTGTGTGTGTGTGTGTGTGTGTGTGTGTGTGTGTGTGTGTGTGTGTGTGTGTGTGTGTGTGTGTGTGTGTTTACATAGTTGTAGCTTCCAAGGTCTGATAAACTATTGATTTGTTGTCTCCTGATCTTTATATGTTTAGTTTTCTTTAATTTCTGCATACTTGTCACTAAAACTATATATTTTCTTAGTCTGTTCCTAACCTAATCTATCTTTGTTGTTTATCATTATCTGTTTTTTTTCCATTAGTTATCAAATCTCCTGTTTCTCTTTCTCATTCTAGTGTTAACAGGTATATGTTTTCTAATATTAACTTAACTGTGTATGTGTTGATAAAAAAAAAAAGTACTTATTCTCTCTTTACTTCATGTCTGTAAATACACTGACTCCTGGCCCAGCATCTCTTCACCTCACCCACTAAACACATTCACTTCTCTCTCTTCCAGGTTTCCAAGACTCGATTCTGGATTGCCGCAGATGTGACTCTCCCCAGACAGTCCACCCTGAGTGTTTCCCCATAGCCATTCCTCAGAACGATCCAT
>NW_026973709.1:605000-625000 GCF_035594125.1 Scylla paramamosain
CGCATGGACGGAATATTTGCCAAGCGCAACCCTCCTGTCAAGCTGAGCGAACACTTCTTCAACCCAGACCTACTCTACCAGCCTGGGATGCTTGATGAGATCATCCGCGGCCTGACTACTGTGTCCATGGAGACACTGGACCAGTTCTTGACAGATGAGGTGACCAACCATCTCTTTGAAGACAAGCGGCAGCCATTCTCTGGCCTGGACCTGGCTGCCCTCAACATCCAGCGAGGCAGAGACCATGGACTGCAGCCTTACAATGAGTACAGGGCCCTCTGTAACCTGACCAGGGCGAGGTCGTTTGATGACCTGCACAGGGAGATAGCGAGGCCGGTGATCGAGCGAATGAAACGGACGTACGCACACGTGGATGACATAGATCTGTTCACTGGTGGATTGATTGAGACGCCGCTGCACGGTGGACTGGTCGGTCCCACGTTCGGCTGCACCCTCGGCATTCAGTTCAGGAACCTCCGCTGCTGTGACCGGTTCTGGTATGAGAATGCTGACCCACTTGTGCGCTTCACCGACCCTCAGCTCACTGAAATAAGAAAGGTGGGTCTTCCTTGGTGGTGGTGGTGGTGGTGGTAGTAACAGTAGCAGTAGTCTATCCATCTGTGAGTAATGAGTGGTGGTGGTGGTAGCAGTAGTAGTAATAGTATCTCTGTTGGTGTTAAGTAGTGGTGGTAGTAATAGTAATAATAGTAGCAGTAGTATCTCTGTCTGTGGGTGGTGAGCAGCAGTAGTAGTAATAGCAATAGTTCATTTCTCTTTATATACCAGGCTGGCAATCCCACACAAGCCACACACACACACACAAGCCACACACACACACACAAGCCACACACACACACACACACACACACACACACACACATTCTTATCCCAGTCAGCCATAGGATAGAAAGGAATAATAGTAATAGAAATAATAGTAGCATTAGTAAAAGTAAATCACCTTACTTATCAAATCAACTTAAAATCTAAGTAACCTTGCCAAATCTACTCAAAACTTAACTTAATTACCTAATCTGTCCTAAATCTAGTTATGTCTAACCTTACTAATCAAATTAGCTAACTTATCTTGATCTTACTTAACAAATGAAGTGTTTTAGCAGCAAACAAATGAGCTCAAGTGTGTCTCTTCTCTACAGGTGACACTGGCCAAGCTTCTGTGTGACAATTGTGACAATGTGGAAAGTGAACAGCGGTCTGTCTTTGACCTTCCAGACCCCTTCCTGTAAGTACTCGCTCCTGCACACACACACACACACACACACACACACACACACACATACAGACACAGACAAAATGCTATCCCCTCATCCCTTCCTCACCCCCAGGAACCCCCGAGTGTCATGTCGCGACCTCCCCGGGGTGAACCTTGAGCTGTGGAAAGAGGAGCACGAAGAAGAGGAAGACCTACATAGGATCAGATGGAAGGACCATGTCAATGAAGACACAAGAGACAAAGGATTAGATGAAAGAATGCCTCAAGGCAGAAACATCTGAAGAAGACTTTTGTAAAGAGCAATCCCAAATAGAAATTAGGGTGGGAAGAAGCAGCGTTGGCACTCACCACATTGGTAACATAGATGCCCAGGAGTGTTCGTCGTGCTGGCCGTTCCACTAGGATGGCCATGAGGCTGCCAATGAACCCTGGCACAAAGGAGACTGTGAAAAAGTTGAAGTGCTGCAGAATGTGTCTGTGGGAGTAAACAACAAACACATCATTAACAATTAAACAATTTGACATTTCATAGAGGTGACTCAATTTCAGCTACCGTATTTGATAGCTTATAAGACACACCTTAAAAAAGTCTCAGAAAATTAGCCAGCGTCTTATAAGGCCAAGGTTCAGCTCTGGGGCAGTGGCTAGTAGTAAGTCTATGGCAACAGTGGCCCTTAAATCAAACCACAAACATCTTCACACATGTAAACAAAGTGATGATCATTTCTAAATCTCAAAAACAACTCTTTTTTTTGTAAGGTAACAATGTATAACAGATCATACTTAATGGTAATTCACATAAAATAACACCAGTCAGAAAGAAATTAAGTGACTATGCTTACGTTGTTTGTACCAAAACAAATTCACCATTAGTTAAACATCAAATCTGGCAACACATGCAAGGTTCACTGCGTTCCTTAGGTAAGATACACCTTCATACAACAGAAATTATGCCTATCTTTTAACATTTTTATCTCGCATGTGTGTTCAACAAAACTTGAAGCTAATGAGAAACTATATTTTTTTCAGAAAACCTAACATAACAAAAGATTTTATAAGTGAAAAGAGAGTCACAAAGTAGGGTGACTCATGGTGATGGTCTGCACAATAATCATGCAATACAGTTTATGCAATAGTGTTTAAAATTTCCCAGATTCCATTTCCCCAACATAATGGGGTCACAGAAACAACGTGTACACAATGGCGTATAAGTTACAAAATTATAAAATTTCCCAAGGAAAAATATTGGAATCTAATAAGGATCTGAATACATATGAGAGGGCATCAAATGTCAGGTTAAATCCTTCACTTCATATACAGAGCTTAAACCCATTTATTTATCTTTTTTTTTTTTTCAATGCCTGCCCAAACTGAGATGCATCTTATAACCCCATATGTCTTATAAACTGTCAAATACAGTATTTTCTATTTTACAGTATTTTATCTTGTTCCAACAGGAAAATACTAATTTTACAGTATTTTATCTTGTTCCAACTGGAAAATACTAATTTTTTTTGTCATTTTATATGCTAATGATGAAGTGCTTCAATGGCTGTCCTTCATCAATATCCTATGGTCACCTCCTCTCTCCAAACTAACCAACAAGAACTCATGCACTATACTTGGTTTGTGTAGTAACAAGAATTGTGGGAGCTGATCACAACACACTATGACCACTGACTACTTAAATGTGTATTCATTCACATAAACTATACTATATCTTAATTAATTGACTATCCATGCACAAAAACATAAAAAATAAATAAACAAATAAGTAAATAAACAGAAAAAGATTACTTTGTTATGCAACTCCATGGTTTCATATAAATTTCCCAGAGTAAAAGCAAGCATGACACACTCAGTATAATAGCATGTATATTACACTTACTACTTCCAAACTGCCCCAACATGTGCATGGGAAAGGCCACATCTGGCATGCTCACCTGACAACACAGTAGGAGCCAATGTACCCAAAAGCATTGACTGTCAGGAAACAAACTGATGTTAAGTAGTTCTTCAAGAGCTTTTTTTCCATACTTCATACTTATTTTCCGAGCATTCACAAGACCGGTTAGCTGCAGGCAAACAAATGCAAGTCATTAATATTACAAAGATAAACCTCAAAATACAAAGTGTCATTCCCAATTCAAAAGAAAAAGGAAAGAAAAGGAGAAATAAAGAAAGCAAGCAAGTAAAATTATTAACTCCTGATCAAAGTCTTCCTTCCACTTTTGAAGCCAGAAAGCAAAATCATATTCCCCTTCACCTCACACTCTACTTACACCAGATCTATCATGGCATAAGGTAATTGATATGAAAAGTTCTATGCATAGCTATAATCCATTTTCACCTCTTTTTACCAATATAGTAACAGTAATCTTTAACATTTTGTCACCTAATGACACCATCACACACATTTTCAGTAACTAGATAATTCTAATGAGCCAAAATAAAATTACAGTAGATGCAATGCAATATTTTATCGCAATCACCCCTTTACTGCCAAGTGTTACCTTTTTAAATTATATTCTAAACTTCCATGAAGCTTAGGAAGCCAGTGCAGTTGCCAGAACAGTTTACTAGACACAATGAGGATAGTATCCCTCTAACATAAAAAAAAAAAAAAAGGTCACATACCAAGTACACCACACCATAGATTTTGATGCTTTCAATGAACCCAATGATACAGATTTCAAAGGAGGCTGAGGAGCACGAGTGTTTCCAGCAGTGGCCGAGCTCATAGCAGGAGTATGGCAGGATCTTGCTGAAGCTCCCCATCCTGCTGTTGTTACCACTACTGCTCCTGCTGGTACCTGTCTCTCCTCACTACCTAAAGGGCAACACCTGAAAAGGGAACATAAGCATGGGTGTGCTGTCAATCCTTCTGTCTAAGTACTAACTTGTGCAAGCAATCTATTGAGGTGTTGAAACAACTCCCACAGGAAGCATATGAAAAACAAATACACAGGCACCAGATCACAAGACAATACTATTCAGTTAACAATGAAGTATGTATGCTGTAAATTTCTTATGTACGTTAAACTGCAGATATCCAGACTGAGAATGCCTCAAGTACCTTGTGATAAATA
Source organism: Scylla paramamosain (assembly GCF_035594125.1). Lineage (NCBI taxonomy): Eukaryota > Metazoa > Arthropoda > Malacostraca > Decapoda > Portunidae > Scylla > Scylla paramamosain. Next base: position 609,321 of record NW_026973709.1, read on the forward strand.
AAGCTCAACACATCATCAAATAAGTCACCAGCATCAAGGCAGTTTTTTGTTCAAGCAAGTCAGTTCTTAGAATCCCACAAAAGCAACTGTCAAGATCTGCAGACACACTTAAACTATCAGATGCATCAATGGTGATGCAGCAAAACCAGTCTCATCACATAAAAAATATAAAAAAATCAAAGATGTATGTTGGAGTCATCATAGATATCACAGAGAGGATATCATCTCAAGTAGAGCAGTGTCACATCATCTTAATCCTTATCACAGGCAAAATAGTTGATAAGATATTTCATGAGCTCAGTGATAAACACTATACTCAGTAATCTGATAATGAAACTGTAAGATGTTCTTTAAAGAGGAAAAGAATGCTTATTAAAAAGAATCCCAAAAAATATATTGGCTCCTGACAGACGCTATGGTCCCAATACCTAAAACGAGAGAGAGAGAGAGAGAGAGAGAGAGAGAGAGAGAGAGAGAGAGAGAGAGAGAGAGAGAGAGAGAGAGAGAGAGAGAGAGAGAGAGAGAGAGAGAGAGAGAGAGAGAGAGAGAGAGAGAGAGAGAGAGAGAGAGAATGATAGGCAACAAATTCATCCAAGTAGACATGGCAAAAACTAGATTTTTCCTACTTAATAAGCTTCATGGGCAGACAAATTCATCTGCATGGTCAGTTAAAGGATAAGTAAATCTGTGCACTGACATAAATCTGCAATGTTGTTTCTGTAAGGCTGAGCTGTACATTACCAGTTTACTTTCTACCCTCATGAGAATTGGTTCACATTCTCTCACGTTCTCAGGATCTGATCGATTCAATTAATACATGGAGTCAATGTGACCCGGGTCTTATCATCCTGCACTGATCACATCAAGAATGGCATGACACGTTACAAAAGGAGGCACTGCACAAGCATTACATTTATGCCCCTACATCATAACTGCCTCTAACCAATACTAGCGAGTTGAACCTACAGCAGCTCAAAGGTCACGGTACGTGACTCTTCACTCAATGAAACATTGTAGTCACTCTTGCTAAAGCAGAGATTGGCTGACCAGAAATGTCAGGTCACTACAAGCTGGTTTCAAAGCAGAAAGATGAAAATCTCATAATAATGAGAAGGATGCTGTAATACTTCTATAAGGTGATTCCAAAAGCTTGATCACTGATGAGAAGTGTATTGCCATACATCACAACCTGTGGCTCACCCAGGCCCTATGATGAGTGTACTGGATAAAACAGCTCAAGACAGCCACAACTTCCATTGCCACATGCTCATTCCCATACATGTGCAATTTTTAACCTACTATACAGTACTGCAATTAATTTCTATACCTATTGTGTTGTTGCAATGTTTAAGATTTTTACAGTATGAAGGCATCATTCTCAGTCTGTGAAGTGGCAACTGTCAACAGCAGCAAGCCATCCTCTCTAAAAGTTTAAGCATTTCTATACTAAAGACAACACAAGCCAAGAACTGCTTCACCCTATTTACACAGCTATACAGACAAGAAAGTCAAGGCTCTCACGTGGCACTTGACTTTGTTTACAAAATAATGCTTTCACTGTTGCAGGAGACACCCGACTGCTGTTGACAGATGCCACCTTGCCATCTCAGACTATCAGCTGACGCCACAAAATCAGTCACATCACCGCACTGAAGGAGATAAACAAACCAGCACCTGAGAGCTTGTCATCACTCAGTACTAAGTCTGTTTTGTCTGCCGCAGGGCTCGTCTTGACGTGTACAAGTATAAATAGAGGATGACTGGCAAATGACAAACCATAACTGTCCACGGGGGCGAGTTGTGTGTGGAAATGAGGTAACGTGTGTTGTGTTGCTTAATATAAAGTGTACGTATCCCACAGTACTCTCCACAACCACCAGCCCCATTCCGATAGTAATGACCTCAATCCTACCAACCACCACCCATTTCTCAATATGCATAACCCACACCAGTCCATTACTACTACATCACTAGAAAATTTACCGTCTGTTTGTGTGTGCAGTGTTGCGTTATAGTGTCAATACCCCACACCACCCCCACTATAACCCACCATCACACCACGATCTCAATCCTACACACTACCACCGACTTAGTAAATAAACAACAATCGCCCATTACAATTACACCACTACAAGAATTACCGTGTGTGTGCAGTGGGCTTGGGGCCAAATGAGGTTTATCTGGGTGGCGGGGTACCTCAGCGCAATCATGAAGGCTGGCGGGGTAGATATCAGGTCGCTATCTGTAGTTTTAGTTCCCCTACACGTCCGTCTGTCTGATTGGCCGCTACTGCCCGCCAACCTTCCGCACTACGAGCCTAACAGTGTTAAGTTCGTATAATTTTACTGTTATTATTATTATTATTATTATTATTATTATTATTATTATTATTATTATTATTTCTCATGTCTCTGTGTCATACGAAATAGTATTTGTACTACTACTACTATTACCACTACTACTACTACTAGTAGTAGTAGTAGTAGTAGTAGTAGTAGTAGTAGTAGTAGTAGTAGTAGTAGTAGCAGAAATACTGCATTTTGGTTTATCAAAGCGACAGATGCGTGGTTATGTAATGCAGTTCACTATTACCATCTGCTTCCTTTTATCAATAATGACCATATGATATCTGTCACAAATCAAAGGTCGCAGATAACGTGGTGCTTTATACTTCAAAGAAGACCCTGATATGCGATCACGTGAAAAAGGAACACCCCAACAGCAGGTTTGATCTACAAAATAAATAAATAAATAAATAAATAAAAGTCAATCCACAAATTTATGATGTTACGAAAGGCTTAAAACTGAAGATATGATGGAAGGTAGAGTGCACAGCGAGATGCAAACAATGAACAAAAATTATAGCGCACACACACACACACACACACACACACACACATGACCATATATATATATATATATATATATATATATATATATATATATATATATATATATATATATATATATATATATATATATATATATATATATATTATATGTATATATATATATATATATATATATATATATATATATATATATATATATATATATATATATATATATATATATATATATATATACCAGTGGAAGACATTAAATTTTGTGTAGGTGGTGGGTGAGCATGGTGGCTGCAGATGATAATAATGATTATCTATATTTTGGTGTTTCACAAAGCTATTACTGGCTGTGTTGGCCTAGGTTAGGGTTGACTATGCTGGTCCGGGCAAAGCTACGAGGTCACACATTCTGAGGCGCACATCCATGATTCAACAGCTTGCATTATTACTTATATCACAGACTGAGTCACTTATTTGAGGTACTGAATCGCACATCATGAACTTATTCCATGCATCAGCCACTGAGAGCTATATTCTGAAACACCTCTGAGCTGCACCTCCATTACTTACAAAGTAATATTCCTCAAGTGTCAGGCTTGAATCATGTGTATCAAGGACCTGTGAATGTGTATAAGCATGTTAAGTCACAACTATTGTCTCAATGATGTTTGTGTATTTTCTATGGTAACTCTTCATTAGGATCTACACTAATCACAGCATTTACCTGCAGCTCTTCATGTGGCATCTTTACTCTTACCCACCTTGTAAATTTAGTGTTACTTTAAAATCAAACTTAAGACTGTAGTTTTCCTTTAGAAAATTAAGAAGGTACACATTTGTATGCAATCACATGGTCATCATTGCATATTACTTCTTATTATAGTCACAATCACCGCACACTTTTTCACACGTCTTGTAATTTTTTATACAACTGCCACAGATCCATTCATTCTTCAGGAAGTGGCTTCCTTGTGGCTACTGCCATATTAATGGAGATTGCCCTTCTGTGCTCCAGAGCTACACTATGATGATAAGGAAAAGCACATGCTGTTTTGCATCTGCTTTCTGCAATGTATAGAATTCTGCACTTATCAACATTAATTTTCAATATTAGCAGTTTTCCCATAGCACTTAAAAATACTTTTCCAAGTGTTAATTTTGCTTTTTGCATGACAACTTATTGGAAGCAGTGGAAGTGAAGTGTGATGGAAGAGATGGAAGAGTTGGGGGATGAGGTTATAAAGGAGAGAAAGGGAGAAGTGGAGGGGAAAGAAACAGATCCCTAGCTACACTTTTGTGTCCCCATCAATATATGTAGCTGTCCCTCCAATTCAGGTAGTCCAAAAGTGGCACTGCTGAGACATAATGCTTAAAAATAGAACAAGAGATAGATTTTCAGATAGCAATATTGCTTCACACAACAGCTACAAGAATTTGCTACATCTGAACTCACAAAGGAAAGAAGACAGCAGGGTTTGGCTCCTCACTTCTTTCCCATTGCAGCAGCCTGAGCCGCCTTCTTTGCCTTCACCATCTCAACAAGCTCCTGAAATGCCATCATATGAGAATAAGACTTAAAAGTTACAATAACATCAGTGTCTACTGTGCACTATATAAAACCTTCACTACATACATACACACACACACACATATATAAAACCTTCACTACACACACACACACACACACACACACACACACACACACACACACACACACACACAGCACTTACATCTCCATGCATTTATGGAGGGACCACAAAGATAAAAGCAGATCAAAAGATAAATGCATCAGAGAGAGAGAGAGAGAGAGAGAGAGAGAGAGAGAGAGAGAGAGAGAGAGAGAGAGAGAGAGAGAGAGAGAGAGAGAGAGAGAGAGAGAGAGAGAGAGAGAGAGAGAGAGAGAGAGAGAGAGAGAGAGAGAGAGAGAGAGAGAGAGAGAGAGAGAGAGAGTGTCACTCCATAAACAAGATAAACCTGATTTGTTTTCTCCACAATCTCACATACAGGGAATAGCAAGCAACACATCACCAGACACACAAACACACACACACACACACATATACAGACCTTATAGCGCCTCATGCAGTCTTTCTTGGTTCGGTTGGGGACACACTTGGCAATGCGGTCCCAGCGGTCAGGAGTAGAGACTGGATAGGTCTTGAGGGCTTGCTCCAGCAACCTCTGTTCCTCAGCTCCCCAAGCAGCAGTGTTCATCCCCAGCATCTCCTGTGGTGCTGCACAAAGGAAAGATCTAACATCAGCCTAAAAACATGTTTTTTCTTAAAATATCTTGGAATTGATTCACAGCTCAGCTGGTGATATTGCATAGAGCTAAAAGACAATTCACAGCAGTTACACAGAGAAGGGAGAAAGCTCTTGAGTTCATACAGAGAAGACTCATGGTAATAATTAATTAGTATAAAAAGAGAAATGAGAAATTACCCAAGCATCAACATGATATGAAACTACACAAAGATGCAAAAGAATGATCTGAATGTCAGCATAACAGCAAGAACTCACTGTCATATCTCTGGGAGGCTGTGGCGTCGCTGATCACCTGCCGAGCCTGTGCCTTCTCCATGCTGTGGTAGGCATTCTTGTTGGCTGCCTCCCTCATGTGCTTGTCTGAGTGTTGCAGCTCCTTGGCCTTATTGAGCACCTCCTTGGCCAGCCTGGTGATGCTGGTGGCTGTGTTGGTTGATATACTCTGCCACAACCTCCCACCTGCAGCATGGAGGGTTCAAAGAGTTCCTCTAAGTACAGCAATGCATAAAAACATAACCTAACATTAAGGGAGCTGCAAGAAGCCATCCTTGTATGAAACATATCTACCTATATCCACCTATCATTCCCATCCATAAATTTGTCTAATCCTTTAATGCTCCCCAATGACTCAGCACTAACAACCTGATTACTGAGTCCATTCCATTCATCTACTACTCCATCTGAGGACCAATTTCTTCCTCTCTAACTATTTTCAAGCTTGAACCCATTGTGTCTTGTTCTATCCTAATTATGATCCTGAGAATTTTATAAATGTCACCTTTGTTATATTCCCCATACCACGTGAAGACCTAAATGGTGTGTATGTAGAGAACAGTAGTAGGGATCAGATAACAACCTTGATATTAGTCATTTTAAAACACACATGGAAAAACAAGAATAAGGCAATAAATCAATCAAATAAAATATTAAAGCTTAAAAAACCCATCTATTTATATACTAGGCCAGCAATCTCACATCAGCTGGCCCAGACAAGGCACCACACACACACACACACACAGACACACACACACACACACACATACACACACACACACACACACATGCACACCACTTAGTGTCAGCATGCTCGGCTCACAACCGAGAAGGCATGGGTTCAAGTCCTGGGAGAATCTCTTCATGTGTAGCCCCTGTTCACCTAGCAGCAAGTAAGTACAGGATGTAACCTGAAGGGTTATGGCCTCACTGTCCCAGTGTGCAGTGTGTGAATGGTCTCAGTCCTACCCAAAGATCAATCACTACAAGCTCTGACCTCTTTCCATATGGGGAACAGCTGGTTTGGTGACCAGCAGACGAATGTAGGTGAATGACACGTCATTCACACTCTTAGCCCTGTCAGCCCCAGTGGAAAGGGACAGCCTTGTGGACCACCAATAATAATAAGATATCAAAAAATATATAAAAAGAAGCAATTTACACACACACACACACACACGAACCAGCTCACCTCTTTGTTGTGCCGGCAGGGAAGAGGTTGACGGCTTTGATGAGCAGCTGGAGGTCATCTTGATTCCAGACTTTGAGTGATGAACCTTCCCCTCCTCCTCCACCCCCTCCCCTTGCTGCCGCTGCTGCACCTCCTCCCTCTCCTTTTTGATCCTGTTGCGCACCTCACTCACCTACAACAGAGAGAGAAGGCAAAGAAGTGTTACAGGGGGTCCTCAAGTTATGACAGAGTTCTGTTCCTATGCCATGTTATAAACTGATTTTCTGCATAGGTCAGAACCAGCATAAGTAAGCTACCTGCAGTATGTCAATCACTAATACTAATACTGTTGTACTGTAAAGTCATAGTCTAGGACATAAACACATAACTATTGTGCCTGTAAAAGAAACATATGAAGGACAAAAGTCAAGACTGTCATACACCAAGGACTCCTTGTACTAATCATAACTATCAGTGGAGAAATAGTCTGAAAGGTTTGACTATCCTAGGGAAAACAGGTCATACAGAATATCCAGATCATTTGGGGTGGATTGTTCTAATTTAGATTAGCTTGCTTTATGCTACTTTAGATTTAGCTAATCAGATAAGGTAATGTAACATGACTTAAATAGACCTAACATAGTTCATTTCAAAAGTGATGCAGATACCCATATGTCTGTTGGAGCAGCTTTTGGGTTCAAGGCTTAGGAAATTTTTTGATTTAAGAATGACAAAAATTATGCTTTTTCTTTTTTATATAAGCAACAATTACTGCTACTACTACTACTACTACTACTGTTGGCCCTCCACACTCACCTCCTGTGTCAAAAAATTACTACTGCTATTACTACTACTGTTGATCTCTCTCACTCACCTTTGTCAATTAACTACTACTACTACTGTTGATCCTCCCTCACTTCCATCATGAGTACCTCCCACCCTTGCATCTTGTCCTGGGCCACTTGTGCTAGTTCCTTGTTGAGTTCCTCCAGGCGGGTCAGCTCCAGTGCCTCACACAGCAGCTCCACATCTGTCATGGTCTGCACTCGCTCCCCCTCCTCTGATGCAAAGTAACTGTTGTCCTTACAGAGAGTCCGCAGCATCTGGGAATAGAGGATACTATACTAATGATTTTCAGCCTCTCTCTTATTGCTGCAATGTTGCATATCTTGCTATCTTTTTACTGCTATTTTTTTTCTAGTAAACTCTGGAACTCCCTGCCTGCTCCAGAAGATCCTCCTTCCTATAACTTGAACTCTTTAAAATGGCTGGTTCCAACTTTTCAAAACACTTATCCAACAATTCTGGATAATCCTTATGATCTTTCTTTTGGGACTAGCATCTCAGTGGACTTTCTTTCCCCCCTTTTTATTGCCCTTGACCAAAGATCTTGCATAAAAAATGTTACTGAAATATGTGAGGAAAGGGTGAAGAGAGAGTATGTGAAGTTCAGAGCAAAGAGGAAGGGAATACAAGGGCAGGACTAAATAGAGAAATCTGTTGCAGTTATGTCCTCATGGAGTATTTATCAAGAGGTGTCAAATAAAGATAGACAGATACAGAGATGTTCTTTATCACTGTCACCATCACATCTATGCAATGACAAAGAATGTGTGCTTTATTCTATTTCACGTTGCTTTTTAAAATTATTTACGTGAACAAAATACAGGCAATCATAATTTGTATATATATTTTTTTAGTTTCCAAATTAATTTACACATTTGAACACTAAATTTAATGCTCTTTCCATCTTTCTAATACAAATGCAGTCCTCTCAGCCCCTTATGAACAGGAACTGTATCAAAATCATTTAAAAAATGACATCAAAGAAAAAGGAAAAAAATATAAATCTGAAAGTATATAATGAATGAGAATATTTTAATGTGAAATGTTACAGAAGATGAAAGTGGGTAGAGTTTCATTTTTTAGTTTTTCTTTTTTTTTAGCAAATTTTGTAGCCTTAAAATGAATGATAAAAAAAAAAAAAAAAAAAAAAAAAAAAAGACTTGCCAGGTAGAATGATGGCTCCAGGCATGAGTCATGAGAACTATAGGGGCAGGTGACAGGAAGGGAGGACTGCGACAAGATGAAAGTGAAAGGGGAGAGGAAAAGAACAGGAGGAGGAAAGGATATAATGTAGTGGGCTTGCTTGCCATAGCCAGGGATCATTATTATTATTATTATTATTATTATTATTATTATTATTATTATTATTATTATTATCATCATCATCATTATTATTATTATTTTTTTTTTTATATATATATTGGAGGATCACTGGCCAAGGACAACAAAGACTGAAAAAAAAAAAAAAAGAAGAAAGAGGCCCACTGAGGTGCTGGCTCCTGAACACAGTCAAGTGTTAGTCAAACAAACAGGGTAAGTGCCTTGAAACCTCGCTCTTGAAAGAGTTTTAGTCATAGGAAGGTGGAAATACAGAAGCAGACAGGGAGTTCCAGAGTTTACCAGAGATAGGGATGAATGATTGAGAATAATGGTTAACTCTTGCATTAAAGAGGTAGACAGAATAGAGATGAAAGAAAGAAGAAAGACTTGTGCAGTGAGGCATGCAGTTAGCAAGATCAGAAGAGCAGTTGGCATGAAAATAGCAGTAGGAGGTAGCAAGAGACTCAACACTGCAGTGATGAAAAAGAGGCTGAAGACAGTCAGTTAGAACACACTAGAAAGAAAGTGCACCACGAAAATTCAATATATTTGTCAGGAGAATTTTTGATTATGTTAGCGATCACAGAGACAAGTGTGTGGTAAGTTCTTACATGTCAAGCAGATTCTACCCTCCTCCTCACCTTCCTCTCTTTTTTGAATGCTTTCTTCAGCACCTCTCTTTCCTTCTTTTCTACCTCCTGTTTTGCTCTTTACTCTGCCTCCTCTGCTTCTCTTTTCTTTCTCTCTGCTTCCTCAGCTTCCTGCCTTACCTGAAAACACCAAATTTACACATTAGCAAGACATATCATTCAAAAAAAAGACAACATAGCATGGTATTTCAAAATATATGGCATTTCCGAGCATAAGACATGAAAAATACAAATCAATGAGAAAAATGTGAAGCCTTGGTCTGTTGTAGAAATCAATGCATATATGTGTCCGAGAGTAGTTAGAGATTGGCCTGGTGCTAATACTGGAGATCACAATGTGCACTCACCCTCTCCTCCTCTTCTTGTTTTTGCCTGATTGCCTCTGCTTTAGCCTTTTTCTCAGCCAGTCTTCTTTCCTTGTCTTCTTCTTTAAATCTTAAAAAATATATATATATATATATATATATATATATATATATATATATATATATATATATATATATATATATATATATATATATATATATATAATTCTTCATCTCTTTCCCTCTTTTTCTATAAACTTACCCATTCTTTAGCTACAGAAGTAGACAGCAAAAGCAGCAATTAATTTTTCCCTCATAAGGAGTCAGAAGTAAAACAAGAACAGCTTCTTTGCAATCTAAATCATCATAAACCTTTCCATCAAAATGAAATTTGAAGTATTATGTAACAACAGAAAAAAGTACTCCTTGTGATAAATATCTCTTGGGATAATGCACAAAATTTCAACTTTTATTGGGATACAACGAAAATACACGAAATCAGTAATAAGTAACGAAACATACTTGGCTATCCTTGGGTCACAGGCATATGCATTGTCAACTAGCCTGCGCAATCGACCCATCTCCTCCTTCCGACGCCTCGCTCGCTCTACCTTGTTCTGCTTCTCTATCCATCGACGCTCCTCCCGGCTGGCAAGATTGACTGATTTAAAGAAGGGAAGGCGACCACAACATTGCAGTCACATTGCACTGTTACAAAATATTCAAAGAAACTAAAATGACCAGTTAAAGCAATCAGAACAATGTCGGTGCCAGTTTTCCTTGCCATAAGTCTGGGTATTCTGTCTAGCCATATTAAATTTTCTTGTTATTTTTTCCAATGTCAAGTCTAGGCTTAAGTTTGGGCATTATTTCCTTATTCAATTAAAATTTTATTCAATGTTAATGTTTCAAGATACAAATTTCACCATTTTTGCTGCCTTTGGGAAGATAAAGCAAGGCTGGAGTGGAATACACATAACTCTAAAAAGACCAGACATACAAATAGTGAAGACTCACTCCTGTCCCTTCTCCTTTTCCTCCTCATCCAGATATGAAAACTCTCGCCAGGAATCAAAGTCGTACCAGAATCCATAGAAGCGATCAACCTGCACAGTGATGAAAATTAAGTCGGTTAACAATACAAAATAAACACTATTCATAAAGAAATCTTGAAATGATGTTTTATGTGTAAGTTACTGGACCCTCTATGCTGAGGAAAATTATAGTGTATGATATTTTAAACAAACTTTCAAAATTACTGGTCTATCTTTCCATCAACATAGCATATGATGATGGTAACTATAAAAAGTAAACTGTCACCAAATATCTACTTGCATTTCTGCTACTAGTAATCTCACTTCTAAAACAGTACAAGGGAGATTGATGTGACTGTACAGGCCAATCACTCTCTCCAGTTACTTAATCTGCTAATCTGGACTGACCTTTTGTTTGGTGTCATCAGGTTTGCCCAAGCCAGGAACGTGCTTGTGGGTGGACCAACGAGCATTGCACTCAAACACCCCTGTGAAAATCTGCAATGCAACACTGTGCCTTACAAAGATGTGGTGGAGACTGAAGAAGATGGAGAGAGAGAGAGAGAGAGAGAGAGAGAGAGAGAGAGAGAGAGAGAGAGAGAGAGAGAGAGAGAGAGAGAGAGAGAGAGAGAGAGAGAGAGAGAGAGAGAGAGAGAGAGAGTTATATAATCTAATATATAGACCTGACATTACAATATGAGATGGAGTTAATCCCTTCAGTGATATGTAATCATCCACACCACTACAAGTAATGTATACAATCTTTATAACCACCTGCAAGAAAAAAGCGGTGAAAAGGAATAGATTTTTTGCAATTTCTAGCCAGTATAATGTTTGGAGATGGCTGTAGAATGTGAAGAATTGTCCCAGAGTGGTTAGTGGTAAAGAAAAGATGTACCAAATAGCAATGAATACTGAACTTTCAATTCTTTGTTGAGTCATTTTTCTTCCTAATAGGAGTTAGCGCTTGCCTTGTGTGCACATATATTTGACATTACAGTATGACATGGAGTTAAAAGACCTTTGAATTCTTTGTGGAATAAATTTTCTTCTTAGTGGGGATCAGCGCTTACCTGGAAGAAGTTTGCCTTATTGTGTGCACTGACAGCCGGCACCTCGTCATCAAACTCTGGGTCCACCGAGTCCCAGGAGCGTCGCTTGATGGGGTCCCCGAGAATCTCATAGGCTTTGGTGATGCAGGTGAAGTAGTCATCGTCATCCCTCACCTCCTCCCCAGCTGCTCGCCGCTTGTCTGGGTGGTGCCACAGAACCATCATGCGGTCTGTGAGGAGTAACACAATGGACGGAAGTGCACACTAATGCTGCACTCTCATTCCTTTACCCAAGTGTTGGGTCATCCTGTTTTAAGCACGTACCAAAGGGAATGCTAATTATTATATTAGACTTACAGATATCTTAGCATAAAACCAATGATCAGAAAATATAATGTCTATCTATCTATCTATATATCAGGTTGCCAATCCCACATGGGGTGGCCCAGACAAACCACCACACACTCTTACAAATATCATTCACACTCATAGCCATAGGGGCGCCAACTATTCTTCAGACACATTCTCTCTGCTCTTCTGTATGCACCACCTAGCTACAATTCAAGAGCTTGTTAAAGCTAACAGTTATGGACATGGTTTCATAATTAATAGTAATTACTACAAACAACATGATGGCATTCCCTTTGGGTTCTACTTTAGCAAATGTATCCCAAATGACTGGTGTGAGCAAAACTTCAATAATTAGCCATGCAATGTCAATAGCAGGCAACAAACTGCCTGTGCCAGATGATTGACAAAAGTCAACTGACAATGCTCCTCGCTGTGGGCCACAGGAAGACACAGCTCGCCCACGCCCACTCACTGTCAGTGTGGCCACACTTATTTGGTACAATGCTCCCACTTTTCTCACCATTTATCACACTCACCTGCTTGCTCACAACCATTGCCAGTGTGGCCATAGTCATAGTCTCAAACCACCATACTACACCCCAGGAGCTTTGGTATAGCAAAGCCAACCACATACATCCATAGCAAGGCACAAATAAAATGTAGTTATTGAAAATATACAAATAAAATAAAAATACCAAGACTAAAAGGGCTGACACTGCAACTGAAAACTGGCACTATAAAAATACCTTCAAACAGCAGGTGCACTAAAACTTGGTACTCAGTACACTATACACTCTAGCTCCAGATGCCACCAGGACTTACACGCTCTTTTGATGTCATCATCAGAGGCCTTGTACCTGTGCTTTCGGAGTCCCAGTACTGCATAATGATCCTGGTCCTGAAAGGCAATGTTGTAGAAATGTATCAATATATAAAAGAAAGATACTAATCAAATAAATGACAGAGGTAAGTGATGCTCTCATAGTGAACAATCAAGACAGAACTATATATGCTAGATAAGTTTAGGTTTTGAAAAGAGCTTAGTAAGAACTGGTTCACAGAGTAGTGGACAAATAGAACAGGCTTAGCATTCATGTGGTCAGCACCTACACCATAAGTGATATCATGAGGTTAGATGACTAGGCATATGCATATAGAGGCCAGATGGCAATAGGAAGGCTGACTGCATGGGGAAGAGGAGGATAACAGATTTTCATGGTTAGTACAGGAGTTATCCAGTGTAGGCCAGCCAATCTTTTGCAGTCTTCTCCATTCTTATGTTGCTATGACTGGACCATGCTGGCTGAGTTCTCACCTTCCAGTCTGCTGGGTTGAGAGAGCGAAGATAGTGTATGTCATCCTCCACCTCCACCTCCTGAGCCTCCTCCTCCTCACTCTCCTCTTCACTTTCCCCAACTGAGGAGGTGAGGTGGCCCCGCAGACGCCGTGCCTCATATATGTGGAACCATCGTCCCACTGGTTCTACCTCCACCTGGATGAGTGCTGTGGAAGGGAGAGGTAGAGAGAAAATAAAACAGATATTACCAAGAATACCATTCAGGATGCTGAGGAAATAAAGGACATATTGTACAGAAAGAGACAGAAAAGAAAAATACCATAAGAGAAGAACAACTAGAAGGTCATCTCTAAAAAGTACACACACACACACACACACACACACACACACACACACACACACACACACACACACACACACAAAGAGACAGACCATGAAAGATAAAGAGATGTTGTTGCAGAGACTATACACCAAAACATCATCTGAGAAATTCTCATCTACATACAAAAGCCCCCTGGTTAAGTTAAGTTAGTGTTCTTAATGGGGGCATCCACTGGAGAAAGATGCACTGGTTAAGCTGGATTAGTGTCTTTAAAGGGGGGACAGGACTCGCCTTTCAGTTAGGTTGGGTAAAGTTAGGTTAAGCTAGAAAGTTCCCAGTTTTCAATATATGGCACCTCATCCTTAGACTTTCCAACGAATGTCAAAATTTGGCATAATTTAGCTTCTTCCACCCTAAAACTCCATTTTCCCACCATGTCTCCAAGCTTGTTAGGGACAGAAAAAAGATAGGATTTGTGGTGTTAAACTGCAATTTACTGGTAAGAATAGCATAATGGGAGATCTGGGTGATGGAGCCTCCCAATTAGCAAGGTTAGTAATCTCACAGTTAGAATAGTGTAGTGGGGAATATGGGGGGATGGGATATTCTCTGTTTGTTGACTATTTTTAAGGATTTCTGCGCAAAACAGTGTTTTTACTCTTTAAACTTTTCAGGCTTCCCAACTTTGGTTTATTTTGGCCTGCACTCCCCTACCTTAAAAATGTAAAAAGAAAACAGGAAAAGGAGTGGAGAAAATTAACGGTGAAAAAAATTGTATTTTCGGACAAAATGAAAAACTTAAAATTCTATAGATATAAAATGTAGATATATTAACAAAGTTTCTATGATATCTCTTTCAAAGCAATTAACTAAAAATAAAGCCTGAGGGAAAGAAAAGGATAATATGGAGATAACCTTAGCCTCTTCTAGGGTTAATACGTACATGTCAGATAGAATTAAGGTTGTAGAATATCATGCAATATATATCAACTTCTGGAAACTTGTTAAAAAAAAAAAAAAAAAAAAAAAAACAAGTTTTAATGAACTGATGCATTCCCATGCTACACCCTCCCCTTCCAAGTGCTTGAGGGTCACTGTTGGCTGGCTGCTGGAGCTGTGCAGGGCAGGGTGAGGTTAGCCATTAAGGGAATCAGAATACTTATAGTTATTTGAAGTTATTACTTAATTATGAAAAAAAAAAAAAAAAAAAAAAAAGGCAAGGATTAGGGTTAGGGATAGGTTAGTTTAGGTTACGTCAGGGTTAGGCTAGGTTAGCAAGACCTTCAAATAACTAAGTATTCTGATTCCTGTAATGGCTAACCCTGCCCTGCCCCACACACCTCTCGCAGCCAGCCAGCAATGACTCTCGACAACTCAGACGAGGAGTGTGTAGCATGGGGATGCATCAGTTCATTAACCTTTTACCTTTTTTTTGCTTAAACAAGTTTCTGTAAGTTGATATATATTGCAAGATATGCTACAACCTTAATTCTACCTGACATGTAAGTATTAACTTCAGAAAAGGCTAAGGTTACTTCAGAAGAGGTTTAGGTCCATATTCCCCCAACAAACACTTACTATGATTTCAAAGCCACAGAATGTACTATGTGCCCAGGAGGTACCACCCCTGTCGCCCCCCTTAATCTGTTCGGTAAAACTGCAGGGTTGGACCTCCTCTCTATTCATTAAAAACACACTGCAACGTGATAGAGTACTTACTATAGAACATGTCTGTGATGTTTTCAATGTGGGGAAGGCTTTTGTAAGGCCATAGTAATTAAATTAATAGCGCGCTGCCTCCAGAAACTAAGTCCAAAAATCATCCCAAGGATATAAGTTAGGTTAGGTTAGTAACCTTAGGGGGTCCAGGGAGGCACAGCCCCCCTGGACCCCCTTTCTCACACATTGATGAATATAATTGAATACAAGAAGGGGAAATAATGAAAGTCTC
>NW_026973709.1:627500-667500 GCF_035594125.1 Scylla paramamosain
CACACATTAACCTCGTCTCCGCAGAGCAAATTTTGTTGTTTTCTTGGTGAGAGAGAGAGAGCAAACTGTGCACGGGGAGGGAGCCAGGGAGCTACAGGGAACCAGGACGCCGCTGTGTTGTTATGCCAAAACACTCAGCTGCGGCTTGTCATACCCAGTACGTCTTTACACTTTAAAAAGCTTGTCAGGGCGGCAATGTCCACTTGCTTACTTGGTAATGTGTCTCTGAGTCGCTGAATGTTGGCCAGGCAGCTGTTGTGTTCGTGGGACAGGTAAAATAAGCACAACAGCGGCTGGAACTCACCTCAGTCACAGATTCGTGCTTAAACTGTTTTGGCGCCGCCAAAAGACCATCTCAATATGCAGATTTTATTTCTAACTTATGAAAACAAATAATGTTTAGGGGATTTTATGCATTCATATTTTGTGGAAATATACTAGAAGAGGAAAAGTCTCACTAACCTTGAGTTTTATCAATTAAGGAACAAAATAAGTGTTTTTGCCCGAAAATTTAGATGGTATGAAAAGCATACCATGTTTACAATCTTCACTATTGTCTCATTGTCTAGGTTATTACCTAGACAGACATGTAAAAATACTCTTAACTATTTTAGTATTTCGTTAGATGGTAACAGATATCCAAAAAAGAGATAAGATACCCAGTAACTCTTGTGAAATATGACACGATGAATGACAGTCTTCACTACATTATGACTTTTATGCTACGAGAGAGAAATGCTTTTGATGCCACCTTGTCTATAAGAGCAGGGTGAATGAGTGGAAGCCCCAATAAATTATTATCCTTTATGATATTACCTTATCCTTTGCTGTGTGTGTTATTCTTTGTCTATAAGAGCAGGGTGAATGAGTGGAAGCCCCAATAAATTGTTATCCTTTATGATATTACCTTAACCTTTGCTGTGTGTGTTATTCTTTGTCTATAAGAGCAGGGTGAATGAGTGGAAGCCCCAATAAATTGTTATCCTTTATGATATTACCTTAACCTTTGCTGTGTGTGTTATTCTGCTCTTACCTTATTTCCACCCAATCCATAAATTTGTCTAAAGCTCCCCAATGACTCAGTACTAACAACCTGATTGCTGAGTCTATTCCATTCTATCCTGTCTTTCTTAAATCTATCCTCAAGCTTGAATCCATTTTTACTTCTTGTCCTTCCCTGTTTACTGCCTCAGAGAATTTTGCTTATATCACCCTTGTTGCATCTCATATCACTTGTAGAAATGGATTAGACCTCTTTTTAATCTAATTCTGCCTTTATCAAGCACAAACCAATTATTTATTGCCCTACCTGGAGAATTTTGCTTATATCACTCTTATTATGTCCCCTTTACCACTTTAAGACCACTATCAGACCCCTCTTAACCTCTACCTTTTATTAAGTTTAAACCAATTATTTATTTTCCTAAACATAATTACTGACCCTGAAAATTGTGTTTCCCTTTGTGTCATTGCATTATCTCGCTCCATTTCTTCTCCAGAGTGTGTATGACAGCCTGTGTGGTGACATGGTGGTGTCTGTGGCTGACTGTGGCAGGCATGGAGGTCTGGGGAGGAGGAGAGGATGGGGAAAGAGGAGGAAGAGAGGAGAGGTCCCTTCAGCAAATCCCCTTAGGAACCTCAGGATTTCCCTTACCTGTGGATATTGACCCCATTCCTTCAGGTAAGTGAGTAATGGGTGGTGATGGTGGTGTAAATTATCAGAGAGCTATCATAAATACTATCACTGAGTTTATGTAATGTTGCTTCACTAGTCTTATTAATGGTGACACTTCACACAGGCCCCAGAGAACAGATCAACCAAGTGACATCCTTCATTGATGGGTCGGTGATCTACGGGTCCAGCAAGGAGGAGAGTGACGAGCTGCGTGCCTTCTCTGGCGGCCTCCTCAAGGTGCAGCGCGGCCCGGCAAACACCCAGATCCTCATGGCCGACACCAACCAGATTGACTGCAAGACCTCAGGAAGATTCAAGTATGTGTTTGTGTGATAGATGAGTGCATTAGTTAGTGAAAGGGTTATTCAGAGCCTTAGACTGATGTATTTTGAGGTGAACATGACACAAAAACAGCAGAAATTTCCCATAATTAACAACAGAAAGCCAAGCAAACAATAAAACAACAGAGAAAATGATAAAAACACCACAGTTTTGTCTACCACGCCTCACCACTGACAGTCTCTCCACCACCAGAGCCAGGTCACGCAAGACTCGGGCAGCAGACGGCCAGCTCAAAGACATCGAGTCAGGTTCCCCAAACAACGTACTGGATTTGATGGAGGTTCTGCCTAACACTGACGTCAGCGATATCACGGAAATTCCTAGCGTGTTTGAGCGTGACGACCAGACACTGCCCTGCGACCACACTTTGCGTTTCCGCACAGCTACAGGGTGGTGCAATAATCTTAACTTCCCGTCCTTCGGCAAGTCGTTCAGGGCAAAAAGTCGACTCCTACGTCCTTCTTATGAAAACGGTGAGTGTCTGTCTGTCTGTATGTCTGTGTATGTGTGTATATATATGTGTGTGTGCATGTGTGTGTGTTGGTATTTGGGATAGGTCAAGAAATTAAGTGTTTAAGTTTGATGAAATAAGGGATAAAGTCAAGAGTAGATCAGATAGATGTCTATGTGTCTGTATTAGTGTTAGGGATAGAACATAAATAATGTGTTCAGGCTTTATAAAGTTAAGAATCAGAGAGAAGTCATTTCAGTCAGCTAGAGGTCCCAAAGTGATATAGAGAGCATGACAAGGATGACATAAGCAAAATTCTCAGGGTCAGTAATCAGGACAGGACAAGAAATAAAGAACTGAAGCTTGATAAAGTTAGGAAAGAGTATAAATAAATATGTTTGTAAATGAGTCTGTGGTGCCTTGTCTGTGCTGGCCTGTGTGGGAATGCTAGCCTTGTATGTAGACAGAGAGACAGACAGATAGATATATTACTATTATTATTGTGTGTGTGAGTGTGTGGTGCCTTGTCTGGGCTGGCTTCTGTGGGATTGCTAGCCTTGTATGTAGATAGACAGACAGACAGATAGATATATTACTGTTATTATTGTGTGTGTGAGTGTGTGGTGCCTTGTCTGTGCTTTGTATAGGACTGCCAGTGTCACAGATAGATATATAAACTTAATTCTCACTGAAGTACCCCCATACTTTATCTTCTATAGGACTGCTAACCTGACAGATAGATAGATTAACAAACCAATTTCCTTACAGTACAATCAAGTACCCCCAAACCTTGCCTTCTGTGGGACTGCCAGCCTGACAGATAGATAAACAAATGAATTTCTTTACAATACACTCAAATACCCCTAAACCTTCTCTTGTCATCCCCAGGTCTGTCTAAACCTCGCGTCACTTCAGTCACCGGCAAGCCTCTCCCTTCCCCTCGGCTCATTTCCACCAACATGCACAACGATGTGTCTGCACCGCATGTCCGCTATACCCTAATGGTCATGCAGTGGGGCCAGTTTATTGACCATGATATTATTTTCACCCCCATCAACAAAGGTAGGTGTGTGTGTGTGTGTGTGTGTGTGTGTGTGTGTAATAATAATAATAATAATAATAATAATAAACGGTTTATTGTTTAGGCAGTTGACAAACTGAAAATGTACATAGGGGATGGGGAAAAACTTAACATTAATCCTAACGGTAAGACTAATCTAGGAGGGAAATACTATCGATTGATGGCTCGCACCATGGTGGGAATCGCACTGAGTCTGTACCGGTCCGTGCGCGGCGCCTTCAGGGGCGTTATTTTGTTGTGGTGTCTGGTGGCACGGACAGGGCGAGGCGCGTCGGGCGGCAGCATGTCTCTGAGACGCGGATGATGCAGTAGTCCCTTCCCAAACTTCTCCAGAGCCTCTCGGTGCCTGGTGGATATTCTGGACAGACTCAGGGTGGTCAGGGCTTCTTCATAGGTGGTGTATGCAGGGCCAAGGATGACCCTGCACGCCCTTTTCTGCACACTCTCTAGCTGTAGCTGTTGAGTGTGTGTGAGGGAGGAGGACCACGCTGGGGAGGCGTACATGAGTTTGGGGAGGATGAAGGTGAGGTACACCCCCCTTAACTCATCTGTCGGCGTCCCCAGCGACCTGAGTCTGCGCAGCATGTACAGCCTGTAGGTAGCTGATCTCACGGTGCTGGCGACATGCTGCTTCCAGGTCAGCTGGTCGTCCACCGTGACTCCGAGAAGCTTGGCACATTGGACCACCTGGAGGGGGTGAGGGCCCACTGTGAGCCGGGGAGGGGGCACTGGTACAGAGGAGGTACAGAAATGCATCACCACAGTTTTGCTGTGGTTGATGGTCATCCTGCTCTCCTCTGTCCACGTCCGCAGTCGCTCCAGAATTGCTTGCAGTGGCGAGTAGTCCGGGTTCTTGTTGGAAACTGGGACGCCCACGGTGCAGTCGTCCACATACTTCCAGCGATGGGGGGTGTCGGTGAGGGCGTCGTTGATGAGGAGGAGGAAGCATAGAGGACCCATCTTGGTCCCCTGGGGGACTCCACATGTCAGCTGTTGGAAATTAGAGACAGAGCCCTGATAGCGAACGGCCTGACGTCTCCCTGTGAGGAAGTCGGCTAGCCACGCTATCAGATTAGGAGGGAGACCCAGACTTACTGCCTTGCTGATGACAACAGTGTGATCAACTAGATCAAAGGCTTTTTTGAAGTCGACAAAAGCAACAGCTAGAGAGGTGTTTCGCTTGTCCAGGTGGCTGTGGATGAATTCAAGGAAGCTGGTCAGGTAATGTGAGGTGGAGGTGGCTTTAATATGTGTGTGTGTGTGTGTGTGTGTGTGTGTGTTTACATAGTTGTAGCTTCCAAGGTCTGATAAACTATTGATTTGTTGTCTCCTGATCTTTATATGTCTAGTTTTCTTTAATTTCTGCATACTTGTCACTAAAACTATATATTTTCTTAGTCTGTTCCTAACCTAATCTATCTTTGTTGTTTATTATTATCTGTTTTTTTCCATTAGTTATCAAATCTCCTGTTTCTCTTTCTCATTCTAGTGTTAACAGGTATATGTTTTCTAATATTAACTTAACTGTGTATGTGTTGATAAAAAAAAAAAGTACTTATTCTCTCTTTACTTCATGTCTGTAAATACACTGACTCCTGGCCCAGCATCTCTTCACCTCACCCACTAAACACATTCACTTCTCTCTCTTCCAGGTTTCCAAGACTCGATTCTGGATTGCCGCAGATGTGACTCTCCCCAGACAGTCCACCCTGAGTGTTTCCCCATAGCCATTCCTCAGAACGATCCATTTTTCCCTCCTGTCAATATATCATCTGGCCAGCCATTCTGCATCCCCCTGACCCGCTCCATGCCAGGCCAGCTGACTCTAGGTGTGTGTGTGTGTGTGTGTGTGTGTGTGTGTGTGTGTGTGTGTGTGTGTGTGTGTGTGTGTGTGTGTGTGTGTGTGTGTGTGTGTGTGTGTGTGTGTGTGTGCAACATTTCCCTCTAACACACTGCACTCCTAATGACTATCTCTCTCTCTCTCTCTCTCTCTCTCTCTCTCTCTCTCTCTCTCTCTCAGATTACGATGCATACTGCAACCCAACAGTGCTCAATGAATTTGGCATAGCCTTCCGCTTTGGCCACTCTCTACTCAAGCCTTCCCTGGAGCGCATGGACGGAATATTTGCCAAGTGCAACCCTCCTGTCAAGCTGAGCGAACACTTCTTCAACCCAGACCTACTCTACCAGCCTGGGATGCTTGATGAGATCATCCACGGCCTGACTACTGTGTCCATGGAGACACTGGACCAGTTCTTGACAGATGAGGTGACCAACCATCTCTTTGAAGACAAGCGGCAGCCATTCTCTGGCCTGGACCTGGCTGCCCTCAACATCCAGCGAGGCAGAGACCATGGACTGCAGCCTTACAATGAGTACAGGGCCCTCTGTAACCTGACCAGGGCGAGGTCGTTTGATGACCTGCACAGGGAGATAGCGAGGCCGGTGATCGAGCGAATGAAACGGACGTACGCACACGTGGATGACATAGATCTGTTCACTGGTGGATTGATTGAGACGCCGCTGCACGGTGGACTGGTCGGTCCCACGTTCGGCTGCATCCTTGGCATTCAGTTCAGGAACCTCCGCTGCTGTGACCGGTTCTGGTATGAGAATGCTGACCCACTTGTGCGCTTCACCGACCCTCAGCTCACTGAAATAAGAAAGGTGGGTCTTCCTTGGTGGTGGTGGTGGTAGTAACAGTAGCAGTAGTCTATCCATCTGTGAGTAATGAGTGGTGGTGGTGGTAGCAGTAGTAGTAATAGTATCTCTGTTGGTGTTAAGTAGTGGTGGTAGTAATAGTAATAATAGTAGCAGTAGTATCTCTGTCTGTGGGTGGTGAGCAGCAGTAGTAGTAATAGCAATAGTTCATTTCTCTTTATATACCAGGCTGGCAATCCCACACAAGCCACACACACACACACACACACACACACACACACACACACACACACACACACACACACACACATTCTTATCCCAGTCAGCCATAGGATAGAAAGGAATAATAGTAGTAGAAATAATAGTAGCATTAGTAAAAGTAAATCACCTTACTTATCAAATCAACTTAAAATCTAAGTAACCTTGCCAAATCTACTCAAAACTTAACTTAATTACCTAATCTGTCCTAAATCTAGTTATGTCTAACCTTACTAATCAAATTAGCTAACTTATCTTGATCTTACTTAACAAATTAAGTGTTTTAGCAGCAAACAAATGAGCTCAAGTGTGTCTCTTCTCTACAGGTGACACTGGCCAAGCTTCTGTGTGACAACTGTGACAATGTGGAAAGTGAACAGCGGTCTGTCTTTGACCTTCCAGACCCCTTCCTGTAAGTACTGCTCCTGCACACACACACACACACACACACACACACACACACACACACACACACACACACACACACACACACATACAGACACAGACAAAATGCTATCCCCTCATCCCTTCCTCACCCCCAGGAACCCCCGAGTGTCATGTCGCGACCTCCCCGGGGTGAACCTTGAGCTGTGGAAAGAGGAGCATGAAGAAGAGGAAGACCTACATAGGATCAGATGGAAGGACCATGTCAATGAAGACACAAGAGACAAAGGATTAGATGAAAGAATGCCTCAAAGCAGAAACATCTGAAGAAGACTTTTGTAAAGAGCAATCCCAAATAGAAATTAGGGTGGGAAGAAGCAGCGTTGGCACTCACCACATTGGTAACATAGATGCCCAGGAGTGTTCGTCGTGCTGGCCGTTCCACTAGGATGGCCATGAGGCTGCCAATGAACCCTGGCACAAAGGAGACTGTGAAAAAGTTGAAGTGCTGCAGAATGTGTCTGTGGGAGTAAACAACAAACATATCATTAACAATTAAACAATTTGACATTTCATAGAGGTGACTCAATTTCAGCTACCGTATTTGATAGCTTATAAGACACACCTTAAAAAAGTCTCAGAAAATTAGCCAGCGTCTTATAAGGCCAAGGTTCAGCTCTGGGGCAGTGGCTAGTAGTAAGTCTATGGCAACAGTGGCCCTTAAATCAAACCACAAACATCTTCACACATGTAAACAAAGTGATGATCATTTCTAAATCTCAAAAACAACTCTTTTTTTTGTAAGGTAACAATGTATAACAGATCATACTTAATGGTAATTCACATAAAATAACACCAGTCAGAAAGAAATTAAGTGACTATGCTTACGTTGTTTGTACCAAAACAAATTCACCATTAGTTAAACATCAAACCTGGCAACACATGCAAGGTTCACTGCGTTCCTTAGGTAAGATACACCTTCATACAACAGAAATTATGCCTATCTTTTAACATTTTTATCTCGCATGTGTGTTCAACAAAACTTGAAGCTAATGAGAAACTATATTTTTTTCAGAAAACCTAACATAACAAAAGATTTTATAAGTGAAAAGAGAGTCACAAAGTAGGGTGACTCATGGTGATGGTCTGCACAATAATCATGCAATACAGTTTATGCAATAGTGTTTAAAATTTCCAGATTCCATTTCCCCAACATAATGGGGTCACAGAAACAACGTGTACACAATGGCGTATAAGTTACAAAATTATAAAATTTCCCAAGGAAAAATATTGGAATCTAATAAGGATCTGAATACATATGAGAGGGCATCAAATGTCAGGTTAAATCCTTCACTTCATATACAGAGCTTAAACCCATTTATTTATCTTTTTTTTTTTTTTCAATGCCTGCCCAAACTGAGATGCATCTTATAACCCCATATGTCTTATAAACTGTCAAATACAGTATTTTCTATTTTACAGTATTTTATCTTGTTCCAACAGGAAAATACTAATTTTACAGTATTTTATCTTGTTCCAACTGGAAAATACTAATTTTTTTGTCATTTTATATGCTAATGATGAAGTGCTTCAATGGCTGTCCTTCATCAATATCCTATGGTCACCTCCTCTCTCCAAACTAATCAACAAGAACTCATGCACTATACTTGGTTTGTGTAGTAACAAGAATTGTGGGAGCTGATCACAACACACTATGACCACTGACTACTTAAATGTGTATTCATTCACATAAACTATACTATATCTTAATTAATTGACTATCCATGCACAAAAACATAAAAAATAAATAAACAAATAAGTAGATAAACAGAAAAAGATTACTATGTTATGCAACTCCATGGTTTCATATAAATTTCCCAGAGTAAAAGCAAGCATGACACACTCAGTATAATAGCATGTATATTACACTTACTACTTCCAAACTGCCCCAACATGTGCATGGGAAAGGCCACACCTGGCATGCTCACCTGACAACACAGTAGGAGCCAATGTACCCAAAAGCATTGACTGTCAGGAAACAAACTGATGTTGTTAAGTAGTTCTTCAAGAGCTTTTTTCCATACTTCATACTTATTTTCCGAGCATTCACAAGACTGGTTAGCTGCATGCAAACAAATGCAAGTCATTAATATTACAAAGATAAACCTCAAAATACAAAGTGTCATTCCCAATTCAAAAGAAAAAGGAAAGAAAAGGAGAAATAAAGAAAGCAAGCAAGTAAAATTATTAACTCCTGATCAAAGTCTTCCTTCCACTTTTGAAGCCAGAAAGCAAAATCATATTCCCCTTCACCTCACACTCTACTTACACCAGATCTATCATGGCATAAGGTAATTGATATGAAAAGTTCTATGCATAGCTATAATCCATTTTCACCTCTTTTTACCAATATAGTAACAGTAATCTTTAACATTTTGTCACCTAATGACACCATCACACACATTTTCAGTAACTGTAGATAATTCTAATGAGCCAAAATAAAATTACAGTAGATGCAATGCAATATTTTATCGCAATCACCCCTTTACTGCCAAGTGTTACCTTTTTAAATTATATTCTAAACTTCCATCAAGCTTAGGAAGCCAGTGCAGTTGCCAGAACAGTTTACTAGACACAATGAGGATAGTATCCCTCTAACATAAAAAAAAAAAAAAAAAAAAAAAAAAAGGTCACATACCAAGTACACCACACCATAGATTTTGATGCTTTCAATGAACCCAATGATACAGATTTCAAAGGAGGCTGAGGAGCACGAGTGTTTCCAGCAGTGGCCGAGCTCATAGCAGGAGTATGGCAGGATCTTCCTGAAGCTCCCCATCCTGCTGTTGTTACCACTACTGCTCCTGCTGGTACCTGTCTCTCCTCACTACCTAAAGGGCAACACATGAAAAGGGAACATAAGCATGGGTGTGCTGTCAATCCTCCTGTCTAAGTACTAACTTGTGCAAGCAATCTATTGAGGTGTTGAAACAACTCCCACAGGAAGCATATGAAAAACAAATACACAGGCACCAGATCACAAGACAATACTATTCAGTTAACAATGAAGTATGTATGCTGTAAATTTCTCATGTACGTTAAACTGCAGATATCCAGACTGAGAATGCCTCAAGTACCTTGTGATAAATAAAGCTCAACACATCATCAAATAAGTCACCAGCATCAAGGCAGTTTTTTGTTCAAGCAAGTCAGTTCTTAGAATCCCACAAAAGCAACTGTCAAGATCTGCAGACACACTTAAACTATCAGATGCATCAATGGTGATGCAGCAAAACCAGTCTCATCACATAAAAAATAAAAAAAAATCAAAGATGTATGTTGGAGTCATCATAGATATCACAGAGAGGATATCATCTCAAGTAGAGCAGTGTCACATCATCTTAATCCTTATCACAGGCAAAATAGTTGATAAGATATTTCATGAGCTCAGTGATAAACACTATACTCAGTAATCTGATAATGAAACTGTAAGATGTTCTTTAAAGAGGAAAAGAATGCTTATTAAAAAGAATCCCAAAAAATATATTGGCTCCTGACAGAGGCTATGGTCCCAATACCTAAAACGAGAGAGAGAGAGAGAGAGAGAGAGAGAGAGAGAGAGAGAGAGAGAGAGAGAGAGAGAGAGAGAGAGAGAGAGAGAGAGAGAGAGAGAGAGAGAGAGAGAGAGAGAGAGAGAGAGAGAGAGAGAGAGAGAGAGAGAGAGAGAGAGAGAGAGAGAGAGAGAGAGAGAGAATGATAGGCAACAAATTCATCCAAGTAGACATGGCAAAAACTGTAGATTTTTCCTACTTAATAAGCTTCATGGGCAGACAAATTCATCTGCATGGTCAGTTAAAGGATAAGTAAATCTGTGCACTGACATAAATCTGCAATGTTGTTTCTGTAAGGCTGAGCTGTACATTACCAGTTTACTTTCTACCCTCATGAGAATTGGTTCACATTCTCTCACGTTCTCAGGATCTGATCGATTCAATTAATACATGGAGTCAATGTGACCCGGGTCTTATCATCCTGCACTGATCACATCAAGAATGGCATGACACGTTACAAAAGGAGGCACTGCACAAGCATTACATTTATGCCCCTACATCATAACTGCCTCTAACCAATACTAGCGAGTTGAACCTACAGCAGCTCAAAGGTCACGGTACGTGACTCTTCACTCAATGAAACATTGTAGTCACTCTTGCTAAAGCAAAGATTGACTGACCAGAAATGTGAGGTCACTGCAAGCTGGTTTCAAAGCAGAAAGATGAAAATCTCATAATAATGAGAAGGATGCTGTAATACTTCTATAAGGTGATTCCAAAAGCTTGATCACTGATGAGAAGTGTATTGCCATACATCACAACCTGTGGCTCACCCAGGCCCTATGATGAGTGTACTGGATAAAACAGCTCAAG
The DNA here is from genome assembly GCF_035594125.1 of Scylla paramamosain. Classification (NCBI taxonomy): domain Eukaryota; kingdom Metazoa; phylum Arthropoda; class Malacostraca; order Decapoda; family Portunidae; genus Scylla; species Scylla paramamosain. The sequence goes on from NW_026973709.1 coordinate 638,777, forward strand.
ACAGCCACAACTTCCATTGCCACATGCTCATTCCCATACATGTGCAATTTTTAACCTACTATACAGTACTGCAATTAATTTCTATACCTATTGTGTTGTTGCAATGTTTAAGATTTTTACAGTATGAAGGCATCATTCTCAGTCTGTGAAGTGGCAACTGTCAACAGCAGCAAGCCATCCTCTCTAAAAGTTTAAGTAAGCATTTCTATACTAAAGACAACACAAGCCAAGAACCGCTTCACCCTATTTACACAGCTATACAGACAAGAAAGTCAAGGCTCTCACGTGGCACTTGACTTTGTTTACAAATGCTTTCACTGTTGCAGGAGACACCCAACTGCTGTTGACAGATGCCACCTTGCCATCTCAGACTATCAGCTGACACCACAAAATCAGTCACATCACCGCACTGAGGGAGATAAACAAACCAGCACCTGAGAGCTTGTCATCACTCAGTACTAAGTCTGTTTTGTCTGCCGCAGGGCTCGTCTTGACGTGTACAAGTATAAATAGAGGATGACTGGCAAATGACAAACCATAACTGTCCACGGGGGCGAGTTGTGTGTGGAAATGAGGTAACGTGTGTTGTGTTGCTTAATATAAAGTGTACGTATCCCACAGTACTCTCCACAACCACCAGCCCCATTCCGATAGTAATGACCTCAATCCTACCAACCACCACCCATTTCTCAATATGCATAACCCACACCAGTCCATTACTACTACATCATTAGAAAATTTACCGTCTGTTTGTGTGTGCAGTGTTGCGTTATAGTGTCAATAACCCACACCACCCCCACTATAACCCACCATCACACCACGATCTCAATCCTACACACTACCACCCACTTAGTAAATAAACAACAATCGCCCATTACAATTACACCACTACAAGAATTACCGTGTGTGTGCAGTGGGCTTGGGGCCAAATGAGGTTTATCTGGGTGGCGGGGTACCTCAGCGCAATCATGAAGGCTGGCGGGGTAGATATCAGGTCGCTATCTGTAGTTTTAGTTCCCCTACACGTCCGTCTGTCTGATTGGCCGCTACTGCCCGCCAACCTTCCGCACTACGAGCCTAACAGTGTTAAGTTCGTATAATTTTACTGTTATTATTATTATTATTATTATTATTATTATTATTATTATTTCTCATGTCTCTGTGTCATATGAAATAGTATTTGTACTACTACAGCTATTACCACTACTACTACTACTACTACTACTAGTAGTAGTAGTAGTAGTAGTAGTAGTAGTAGCAGAAATACTGCATTTTGGTTTATCAAAGCGACAGATGCGTGGTTATGTAATGCAGTTCACTATTACCATCTGCTTCCTTTTATTAATAATGACCATATGATATCTGTCACAAATCAAAGGTCGCAGATAACGTGGTGCTTTATACTTCAAAGAAGACCCTGATATGCGATCACGTGAAAAAGGAACACCCAAACAGCAGGTTTGATCTACAAAATAAATAAATAAATAAATAAATAAAAGTCAATCCACAAATTTATGATGTCGTTACGAAAGGCTTAAAACTGAAGATATGATGGAAGGTAGAGTGCATAGCGAGATGCGAACAATGAACAAAAATTATAGCACACACACACACACACACACACACACACACACACACACACACACACATGACCATATATATATATATATATATATATATATATATATATATATATATATATATATATATATATATATATATATATATATATATATATATGTATATATATATATATATATATATATATATATATATATATATATATATATATATATATATATATATATATATATATATATATTATATATATATATATATATATATTATATATATATACCAGTGGAAGACATTAAATTTTGTGTAGGTGGTGGGTGAGCATGGTGGCTGCAGATGATAATAATGATTATCTATATTTTGGTGTTTCACAAAGCTATTACTGGCTGTGTTGGCCTAGGTTAGGGTTGACTATGCTGGTCCGGGCAAAGCTACGAGGTCACACATTCTGAGGCGCACATCCATGATTCAACAGCTTGCATTATTACTTATATCACAGACTGAGTCACTTATTTGAGGTACTGAATCGCACATCATGAACTTATTCCATGCATCAGCCACTGAGAGCTATATTCTGAAACACCTCTGAGCTGCACCTCCATTACTTACAAAGTAATATTCCTCAAGTGTCAGGCTTGAATCATGTGTATCAAGGACCTGTGAATGTGTATAAGCATGTTAAGTCACAACTATTGTCTCAATGATGTTTGTGTATTTTCTATGGTAACTCTTCATTAGGATCTACACTAATCACAGCATTTACCTGCAGCTCTTCATGTGGCATCTTTACTCTTACCCACCTTGTAAATTTAGTGTTACTTTAAAATCAAACTTAAGACTGTAGTTTTCCTTTAGAAAATTAAGAAGGTACACATTTGTATGCAATCACATGGTCATCATTGCATATTACTTCTTATTATAGTCACAATCACCGCACACTTTTTCACACGTCTTGTAATTTTTTATACAACTGCCACAGATCCATTCATTCTTCAGGAAGTGGCTTCCTTGTGGCTACTGCCATATTAATGGAGATTGCCCTTCTGTCCTCCAGAGCTACACTATGATGATAAGGAAAAGCACATGCTGTTTTGCATCTGCTTTCTGCAATGTATAGAATTCTGCACTTATCAACATTAATTTTCAATATTAGCAGTTTTCCCATAGCACTTAAAAATACTTTTCCAAGTGTTAATTTTGCTTTTTGCATGACAACTTATTGCAAGCAGTGGAAGTGAAGTGTGATGGAAGAGATGGAAGAGTTGGGGGATGAGGTTATAAAGGAGAGAAAGGGAGAAGTGGAGGGGAAAGAAACAGATCCCTAGCTACACTTTTGTGTCCCCATCAATATATGTAGCTGCCCCTCCAATTCAGGTAGTCCAAAAGTGGCACTGCTGAGACATAATGCTTAAAAATAGAACAAGAGATAGATTGCTTCACACAACAGCTACAAGAATTTGCTACATCTGAACTCACAAAGGAAAGAAGACAGCAGGGTTTGGCTCCTCACTTTTTTCCCACTGCAGCAGCCTGAGCCGCCTTCTTTGCCTTCACCATCTCAACAAGCTCCTGAAATGCCATCATGTGAGAATAAGACTTAAAAGTTACAATAACATCAGTGTCTACTGTGCACTATATAAAACCTTCACTACATTACATACACACACACACACATATATAAAACCTTCACTACACACACACACACACACACACACACACACACACACACACACATAGCACTTACATCTCCATGCATTTATGGAGGGACCACAAAGATAAAAGCAGATCAAAAGATAAATGCATGAGAGAGAGAGAGAGAGAGAGAGAGAGAGAGAGAGAGAGAGAGAGAGAGAGAGAGAGAGAGAGAGAGAGAGAGAGAGAGAGAGAGAGAGAGAGAGAGAGAGAGAGAGAGAGAGAGAGAGAGAGAGAGAGAGAGAGTGTGTCACTCCATAAACAAGATAAACCTGATTTGTTTTCTCCACAATCTCACATACAGGGAATAGCAAGCAACACATCATCAGACACACAAACACACACACACACACACATATACAGACTTTATAGCGCCTCATGCAGTCTTTCTTAGTTCGGTTGGGGACACACTTGGCAATGCGGTCCCAGCGGTCAGGAGTAGAGACTGGATAGGTCTTGAGGGCTTGCTCCAGCAACCTCTGTTCCTCAGCTCCCCAAGCAGCAGTGTTCATCCCCAGCATCTCCTGTGGTGCTGCACAAAGGAAAGATCTAACATCAGCCTAAAAACATGTTTTTTCTTAAAATATCTTGGAATTGATTCACAGCTCAACTGGTGATATTGTATAGAGCTAAAAGACAATTCACAGCAGTTACACAGAGAAGGGAGAAAGCTCTTGAGTTCATACAGAGAAGACTCATGGTAATAATTAATTAGTATAAAAAGAGAAATGAGAAATTACCCAAGCATCAACATGATATAAAACTACACAAAGATGCAAAAGAATTATCTGAATGTCAGCATAACAGCAAGAACTCACTGTCATATCTCTGGGAGGCTGTGGTGTCGCTGATCACCTGCCGAGCCTGTGCCTTCTCCATGCTGTGGTAGGCATTCTTGTTGGCTGCCTCCCTCATGTGCTTGTCTGAGTGTTGCAGCTCCTTGGCCTTATTGAGCACCTCCTTGGCCAGCCTGGTGATGCTGGTGGCTGTGTGTTGGTTGATATACTCTGCCACAACTTCCCACCTGCAGCATGGAGGGTTCAATGAGTTCCTCTAAGTACAGCAATGCTTAAAAACATAACCTAACATTAAGGGAGCTGCAAGAAGCCATCCTTGTATGAAACATATCTACCTATATCCACCTATCATTCCCATCCATAAATTTGTCTAATCCTTTAATGCTCCCCAATGACTCAGCACTAACAACCTGATTACTGAGTCCATTCCATTCATCTACTACTCCATCTGAGGACCAATTTCTTCCTCTCTAACTATTTTCAAGCTTGAACCCATTGTGTCTTGTTCTATCCTAATTATGATCCTGAGAATTTTATAAATGTCACCTTTGTTATATTCCCCATACCACGTGAAGACCTAAATGGTGTGTATGTAGAGAACAGTAGTAGGGATCAGATAACAACCTTGATATTAGTCATTTTAAAACACACATGGAAACACAAGAATAAGGCAATATATCAATCAAATAAAATATTAAAGCTTAAAAAACCCATCTATTTATATACTAGGCCAGCAATCTCACATCAGCTGGCCCAGACAAGGCACCACACACACACACACACACACACATGCACACCACTTAGTGTCAGCATGCTCGGCTCACAACCGAGAAGGCATGGGTTCAAGTCCTGGGAGAATCTCTTCATGTGTAGCCCCTGTTCACCTAGCAGCAAGTAAGTACAGGATGTAACCTGAAGGGTTATGGCCTCACTGTCCCAGTGTGCGGTGTGTGAATGGTCTCAGTCCTACCCAAAGATCAATCACTACAAGCTCTGACCTCTTTCCATATGGGGAACAGCTGGTTTGGTGACCAGCAGACGAATGTAGGTGAATGACACGTCATTCACACTCTTAGCCCTGTCAGCCCCAGTGGAAAGGGACAGCCTTGTGGACCACCAATAATAATAAGATATCAAAAAATATATAAAAAGAAGCAATTTACACACACACACACACACACATGAACCAGCTCACCTCTTTGTTGTGCCGGCAGGGAAGAGGTTGACGGCTTTGATGAGCAGCTGGAGGTCATCTTGATTCCAGACTTTGAGTGATGAACCTTCCCCTCCTCCTCCACCCCCTCCCCTTGCTGCCGCTGCTGCCACCTCCTCCCTCTCCTTTTTGATCCTGTTGCGCACCTCACTCACCTACAACAGAGAGAGAAGGCAAAGAAGTGTTACAGGGGGTCCTCAAGTTATGACAGAGTTCTGTTCCTATGCCATGTTATAAACTGATTTTCTGCATAGGTCAGAACCAGCATAAGTAAGCTACCTGCAGTATGTCAATCACTAATACTAATACTGTTGTACTGTAAAGTCATAGTCTAGGACATAAACACATAACTATTGTGCCTGTAAAAGAAACATATGAAGGACAAAAGTCAAGACTGTCATACACCAAGGACTCCTTGTACTAATCATAACTATCAGTGGAGAAATAGTCTGAAAGGTTTGACTATCCTAGGGAAAACAGGTCATACAGAATATCCAGATCATTTGGGGTGGATTGTTCTAATTTAGATTAGCTTGCTTTATGCTACTTTAGATTTAGCTAATCAGATAAGGTAATGTAACATGACTTAAATAGACCTAACATAGTTCATTTCAAAAGTGATGCAGATACCCATATGTCTGTTGGAGCAGCTTTTGGGTTCAAGGCTTAGGAAATTTTTTGATTTAAGAATGACAAAAATTATGCTTTTTTTTTTTTTTTTATATAAGCAACAATTACTGCTACTACTACTACTACTACTACTACTGTTGGCCCTCCACACTCACCTCCTGTGTCAAAAAATTACTACTGCTATTACTACTACTGTTGATCTCTCTCACTCACCTTTGTCAATTAACTACTACTACTACTGTTGATCCTCCCTCACCTCCTTCATGAGTACCTCCCACCCTTGCATCTTGTCCTGGGCCACTTGTGCTAGTTCCTTGTTGAGTTCCTCCAGGCGGGTCAGCTCCAGTGCCTCACACAGCAGCTCCACATCTGTCATGGTCTGCACTCGCTCCCCCTCCTCTGATGCAAAGTAACTGTTGTCCTTACAGAGAGTCCGCAGCATCTGGGAATAGAGGATAATATACTAATGATTTTCAGCCTCTCTGTTATTGCTGCAATGTTGCATATCTTGCTATCTTTTTACTGCTATTTTTTTTCTAGTAAACTCTGGAACTCCCTGCCTGCTCCAGAAGATCCTCCTTCCTATAACTTGAACTCTTTAAAATGGCTGGTTCCAACTTTTCAAAACACTTATCCAACAATTCTGGATAATCCTTATGATCTTTCTTTTGGGACTAGCATCTCAGTGGACTTTCTTTCCCCCCTTTTTATTGCCCTTGACCAAAGATCTTGCATAAAAAATGTTACTGAAATATGTGAGGAAAGGGTGAAGAGAGAGTATGTGAAGTTCAGAGCAAAGAGGAAGGGAATACAAGGGCAGGACTAAATAGAGAAATCTGTTGCAGTTATGTCCTCATGGAGTATTTATCAAGAGGTGTCAAATAAAGATAGACAGATACAGAGATGTTCTTTATCACTGTCACCATCACATCTATGCAATGACAAAGAATGTGTGCTTTATTCTATTTCACGTTGCTTTTTAAAATTATTTACGTGAACAAAATACAGGCAATCATAATTTGTATATATATTTTTTTAGTTTCCAAATTAATTTACACATTTGAACACTAAATTTAATGCTCTTTCCATCTTTCTAATACAAATGCAGTCCTCTCAGCCCCTTATGAACAGGAACTGTATCAAAATCATTTAAAAAATGACATCAAAGAAAAAGGAAAAAAATATAAATCTGAAAGTATATAATGAATGAGAATATTTTAATGTGAAATGTTACAGAAGATGAAAGTGGGTAGAGTTTCATTTTTTAGTTTTTCTTTTTTTTTTAGCAAATTTTGTAGCCTTAAAATGAATGATAAAAAAAAAAATAAATAAAAAAAAAAAGACTTGCCAGGTAGAATGATGGCTCCAGGCATGAGTCATGAGAACTATAGGGGCAGGTGACAGGAAGGGAGGACTGCGACAAGATGAAAGTGAAAGGGGAGAGGAAAGGAACAGGAGGAGGAAAGGATATAATGTAGTGGGCTTGCTTGCCATAGCCAGGGATCATTATTATTATTATTATTATTATTATTATTATTATTATTATTATTATTATTATTATCATCATCATTATTATTATTATTTTTTTTTTTTATATATATATTGGAGGATCACTGGCCAAGGACAACAAAGACTGAAAAAAAAAAAAAAAAAGAAGAAAGAGGCCCACTGAGGTGCTGGCTCCTGAACAGTCAAGTGTTAGTCAAACAAACAGGGTAAGTGCCTTGAAACCTCGCTCTTGAAAGAGTTCAAGTCATAGGAAGGTGGAAATACAGAAGCAGACAGGGAGTTCCAGAGTTTACCAGAGATAGGGATGAATGATTGAGAATAATGGTTAACTCTTGCATTAAAGAGGTAGACAGTATAGAGATGAAAGAAAGAAGAAAGACTTGTGCAGTGAGGCATGCAGTTAGCAAGATCAGAAGAGCAGTTGGCATGAAAATATCAGTAGGAGGTAGCAAGAGATTCAACACTGCAGTGATGAAAAAGAGGCTGAAGACAGTCAGTTAGAACACACTAGAAAGAAAGTGCACCACGAAAATTCAATATATTTGTCAAGAGAATTTTTGATTATGTTAGCGATCACAGCAGTTTAAGCGTCAAAGACAAGTGTGTGGTAAGTTCTTACATGTCAAGCAGATTCTACCCTCCTCCTCACCTTCCTCTCTTTTTTTAATGCTTTCTTCAGCACCTCTCTTTCCTTCTTTTCTACCTCCTGTTTTGCTCTTTGCTCTGCCTCCTCTGCTTCTCTTTTCTTTCTCTCTGCTTCCTCAGCTTCCTGCCTTACCTGAAAACACCAAATTTACACATTAGCAAGACATATCATTCAAAAAAAAGACAACATAGCATGGTATTTCAAAATATATGGCATTTCCGAGCATAAGACATGAAAAATACAAATCAATGAGAAAAATGTGAAGCCTTGGTCTGTTGTAGAAATCAATGCATATATGTGTCCGAGAGTAGTTAGAGATTGGCCTGGTGCTAATACTGGAGATCACAATGTGCACTCACCCTCTCCTCCTCTTCTTGTTTTTGCCTGATTGCCTCTGCTTTTGCCTTTTTCTCAGCCAGTCTTCTTTCCTTGTCTTCTTCTTTAAATCTTAAAAAAATTATATATATATATATAGTATATATATATATATATATATATATATATATATATATATATATATATATATATATATATATATATATATATATATATATATATATATATATATATATATATATATATATAACTCTTCATCTCTTTCCCTCTTTTTCTATAAACTTACCCATTCTTTAGCTACAGAAGTAGACAGCAAAAGCAGCAATTAATTTTTCCCTCATAAGGAGTCAGAAGTAAAACAAGAACAGCTTCTTTGCAATCTAAATCATCATAAACCCTTCCATCAAAATGAAATTTGAAGTATTATGTAACAACAGAAAAAAGTACTCCTTGTGATAAATATCTCTTGGGATAATGCACAAAATTTCAACTTTTATTGGGATACAACGAAAATACACGAAATCAGTAATAAGTAACGAAACATACTTGGCTATCCTTGGGTCACAGGCATATGCATTGTCAACTAGCCTGCGCAATCGACCCATCTCCTCCTTCCGACGCCTCGCTCGCTCTACCTTGTTCTGCTTCTCTATCCATCGACGCTCCTCCCGGCTGGCAAGATTGACTGATTTAAAGAAGGGAAGGCGACCACAACATTGCAGTCACATTGCACTGTTACAAAATATTCAAAGAAACTAAAATGACCAGTTAAAGCAATCAGAACAATGTCAGTGCCAGTTTTCCTTGCCATAAGTCTGGGTATTCTGTCTAGCCATATTAAATTTTCTTGTTATTTTTTCCAATGTCAAGTCTAGGCTTAAGTTTGGGCATTATTTCCTTATTCAATTAAAATTTTATTCAATGTTAATGTTTCAAGATACAAATTTCACCATTTTTTGCTGCCTTTGGTAAGATAAAGCAAGGCTGGAGTGGAATACACATAACTCTAAAAAGACCAGACATACAAATAGTGAAGACTCACTCCTGTCCCTTCTCCTTTTCCTCCTCATCCAGATATGAAAACTCTCGCCAGGAATCAAAGTCGTACCAGAATCCATAGAAGCGATCAACCTGCACAGTGATGAAAATTAAGTCGGTTAACAATACAAAATAAACACTATTCACAAAGAAATCTTGAAATGATGTTTTATGTGTAAGTTACTGGACCCTCTATGCTGAGGAAAATTATAGTGTATGATATTTTAAACAAACTTTCAAAATTACTGGTCTATCTTTCCATCAACATAGCATATGATGATGGTAACTATAAAAAGTAAACTGTCACCAAATATCTACTTGCATTTCTGCTACTAGTAATCTCACTTCTAAAACAGTACAAGGGAGATTGATGTGACTGTACAGGCCAATCACTCTGCTCCAGTTACTTAATCTGCTAATCTGGACTGACCTTTTGTTTGGTGTCATCAGGTTTGCCCAAGCCAGGAACATGCTTGTGGGTGGACCAACGAGCATTGCACTCAAACACCCCTGTGAAAATCTGCAATGCAACACTGTGCCTTACAAAGATGTGGTGGAGACTGAAGAAGAGAGAGAGAGAGAGGAGAGAGAGAGAGAGAGAGAGAGGAGAGAGAGAGAGAGAGAGAGAGAGAGAGAGAGAGAGAGAGAGAGAGAGAGAGAGGAGAGAGAGAGAGAGAGAGAGAGGAGAGAGAGAGAGAGAGAGAGAGAGTTATATAATCTAATATATAGACCTGACATTACAATATGAGATGGAGTTAATCCCTTCAGTGATATGTAATCATCCACACCACTACAAGTAATGTATACAATCTTTATAACCACCTGCAAGAAAAAAGCGGTGAAAAGGAATAGATTTTTTGCAATTTCTAGCCAGTATAATGTTTGGAGATGGCTGTAGAATGTGAAGAATTGTCCCAGAGTGGTTAGTGGTAAAGAAAAGATGTACCAAATAGCAATGAATACTGAACTTTCAATTCTTTGTTGAGTCATTTTTCTTCCTAATAGGAGTTAGCGCTTGCCTTGTGTGCACATATATTTGACATTACAGTATGACATGGAGTTAAAAGACCTTTGAATTCTTTGTGGAATAAATTTTCTTCTTAGTGGTGATCAGCGCTTACCTGGGAGAAGTTTGCCTTATTGTGTGCACTGACAGCCGGCACCTCGTCATCAAACTCTGGGTCCACCGAGTCCCAGGAGCGTCGCTTGATGGGGTCCCCGAGAATCTCATAGGCTTTGGTGATGCAGGTGAAGTAGTCATCGTCATCCCTCACCTCCTCCCCAGCTGCTCGCCGCTTGTCTGGGTGGTGCCACAGAACCATCATGCGGTCTGTGAGGAGTAACACAATGGACGGAAGTGCACACTAATGCTGCACTCTCATTCCTTTACCCAAGTGTTGGGTCATCCTGTTTTAAGCACGTACCAAAGGGAATGCTAATTATTATATTAGACTTACAGATATCTTAGCATAAAACCAATGATCAGAAAATATAATGTCTATCTATCTATCTATATATCAGGTTGCCAATCCCACATGGGGTGGCCCAGACAAACCACCACACACTCTTACAAATATCATTCACACTCATAGCCATAGGGGCACCAACTATTCTTCAGACACATTCTCTCTGCTCTTCTGTATGCACCACCTAGCTACAATTCAAGAGCTTGTTAAAGCTAACAGTTATGGACATGGTTTCATAATTAATAGTAATTACTACAAACAACATGATGGCATTCCCTTTGGGTTCTACTTTAGCAAATGTATCCCAAATGATTGGTGTGAGCAAAACTTCAATAATTAGCCATGCAATGTCAATAGCAGGCAACAAACTGCCTGTGCCAGATGATTGACAAAAGTCAACTGACAATGCTCCTCGCTGTGGGCCACAGGAAGACACAGCTCGCCCACGCCCACTCACTGTCAGTGTGGCCACACTTATTTGGTACAATGCTCCCACTTTTCTCACCATTTATCACACTCACCTGCTTGCTCACAACCATTGCCAGTGTGGCCATAGTCATAGTCTCAAACCACCATACTACACCCCAGGAGCTTTGGTATAGCAAAGCCAACCACATACATCCATAGCAAAGCACAAATAAAATGTAGTTATTGAAAATATACAAATAAAATAAAAATACCAAGACTAAAAGGGCTGACACTGCAACTGAAAACTGGCACTATAAAAATACCTTCAAACAGCAGGTGCACTAAAACTTGGTACTCAGTACACTATACACTCTAGCTCCAGATGCCACTAGGACTTACACGCTCTTTTGATGTCATCATCAGAGGCCTTGTACCTGTGCTTTCGGAGTCCCAGTACTGCATAATGATCCTGGTCCTGAAAGGCAATGTTGTAGAAATGTATCAATATATAAAAGAAAGATACTAATCAAATAAATGACAGAGGTAAGTGATGCTCTCATAGTGAACAATCAAGACAGAACTATATATGCTAGATAAGTTTAGGTTTTGAAAAGAGCTTAGTAAGAACTGGTTCACAGAGTAGTGGACAAATAGAACAGGCTTAGCATTCATGTGGTCAGCACCTACACCATAAGTGATATCATGAGGTTAGATGACTAGGCATATGCATATAGAGGCCAGATGGCAATAGGAAGGCTGACTGCATGGGGAAGAGGAGGATAACAGATTTTCATGGTTAGTACAGGAGTTATCCAGTGTAGGCCAGCCAATCTTTTGCAGTCTTCTCCATTCTTATGTTGCTATGACTGGACCATGCTGGCTGAGTTCTCACCTTCCAGTCTGCTGGGTTGAGAGAGCGAAGATAGTGTATGTCATCGTCCACCTCCACCTCCTGAGCCTCCTCCTCCTCACTCTCCTCTTCACTTTCCCCAACTGAGGAGGTGAGGTGGCCCCGCAGACGCCGTGCCTCATATATGTGGAACCATCGTCCCACTGGTTCTACCTCCACCTGGATGAGTGCTGTGGAAGGGAGAGGTAGAGAGAAAATAAAACAGATATTACCAAGAATACCATTCAGGATGCTGAGGAAATAAAGGACATATTGTACAGAAAGAGACAGAAAAGAAAAATACCATAAGAGAAGAACAACTAGAAGGTCATCTCTAAAAAGTACACACACACACAAAGAGACAGACCATGAAAGATAAAGAGATGTTGTTGCAGAGACTATACACCAAAACATCATCTGAGAAATTCTCATCTACATACAAAAGCCCCCTGGTTAAGTTAAGTTAGTGTTCTTAATGGGGGCATCCACTGGAGAAAGATGCACTGGTTAAGCTGGATTAGTGTCTTTAAAGGGGGGACAGGACTCGCCTTTCAGTTAGGTTGGGTAAAGTTAGGTTAAGCTAGAAAGTTCCCAGTTTTCAATATATGGCACCTCATCCTTAGACTTTCCAACGAATGTCAAAATTTGGCATAATTTAGCTTCTTCCACCCTAAAACTCCATTTTCCCACCATGTCTCCAAGCTTGTTAGGGACAGAAAAAAGATAGGATTTGTGGTGTTAAACTGCAATTTACTGGTAAGAATAGCATAATGGGAGATCTGGGTGATGGAGCCTCCCAATTAGCAAGGTTAGTAATCTCACAGTTAGAATAGTGTAGTGGGGAATATGGGGGGGATGGGATATTCTCTGTTTGTTGACTATTTTTAAGGATTTCTGCGCAAAACAGTGTTTTTACTCCTTAAACTTTTCAGGCTTCCCAACTTTGGTTTATTTTGGCCTGCACTCCCCTACCTTAAAAATGTAAAAAGAAAACAGGAAAAGGAGTGGAGAAAATTAACGGTGAAAAAAATTGTATTTTCGGACAAAATGAAAAACCTAAAATTCTATAGATATAAAATGTAGATATATTAACAAAGTTTCTATGATATCTCTTTCAAAGCAATTAACTAAAAATAAAGCCTGAGGGAAAGAAAAGGATAATATGGAGATAACCTTAGCCTCTTCTAGGGTTAATACGTACATGTCAGATAGAATTAAGGTTGTAGAATATCATGCAATATATATCAACTTCTGGAAACTTGAAAAAAAAAAAAAAAAAAAAAAAAAAAAAAAAAAAAAAAAAAAAAAAACAAGGTTAATGAACTGATGCATTCCCATGCTACACCCTCCCCTTCCAAGTGCTTGAGGGTCACTGTTGGCTGGCTGCTGGAGCTGTGCAGGGCAGGGTGAGGTTAGCCATTAAGGGAATCAGATTACTTATAGTTATTTGAAGTTATTACTTAATTATGAAAAAAAAAAAAAAAAAAAAAAAAAAAAAGGAAAGGATTAGGGTTAGGGTTAGGTTAGTTTAGGTTACGTCAGGGTTAGGCTAGGTTAGCAAGACCTTCAAATAACTAAGTATTCTGATTCCTGTAATGGCTAACCCTGCCCTGCCCCACACACCTCTCGCAGCCAGCCAGCAATGACTCTCGACAACTCAGACGAGGAGTGTGTAGCATGGGGATGCATCAGTTCATTAACCTTTTACCTTTTTTTTTGCTTAAACAAGTTTCTGTAAGTTGATATATATTGCAAGATATGCTACAACCTTAATTCTACCTGACATGTAAGTATTAACTTCAGAAAAGGCTAAGGTTACTTCAGAAGAGGTTTAGGTCCATATTCCCCCAACAAACACTTACTATGATTTCAAAGCCACAGAATGTACTATGTGCCCAGGAGGTACCACCCCTGTCGCCCCCCTTAATCTGTTCGGTAAAACTGCAGGGTTGGACCTCCTCTCTATTTATTAAAAACACATTGCATAACGTGATAGAGTACTTACTATAGAACATGTCTGTGATGTTTTCAATGTGGGGAAGGCTTTTGTAAGGCCATAGTAATTAAATTAATAGTGCGCTGCCTCCAGAAACTAAGTCCACAATCATCCCAAGGATATAAGTTAGGTTAGGTTAGTAACCTTAGGGGGTCCAGGGGAGGCACAGCCCCCCCTGGACCCCCCTTTCTCACACATTGATGAATATAATTGAATACAGGAAGGGGAAATAATGAAAGTCTCTCTCTCTCTCCTCTCTCTCTCTCTCTCTCTCTCTCTCTCTCTACCTAGCCATGTCGACACACGGCCTTGAAGACAAACCCTTTCACCACCACTACCACCACCACCACCTCCTCCTCTTCCTCCTCCTCTTTCTTCTTTCGTATCATAGTCTATATTCTCCTCCTTTTTCTCCTCCTCCTCCTCCTCTTCTATTCCTCCTTCTCTATTCCTCTTCTTCATTGTTATTCCTCCTCCTCCTCCTCCTCCTCCTCCTCTTCCTTGTCTTCTTCCTTTATGTAGTCCATATTCTCCTCCTCCTCCTCCTCTTCATAATCATCATCTTTTCTTCTCCTTCCTCTTCTTCTTCTTCTTCTTCTTCTTCTTCTTCTTCTTCTCCTCCTCCTCTTCTCATACCTCACATTCACTTTCAACATCAAATCCTCCTCCTCCTCCTCTCCCTCCTCCTCCTCCTCCTCCTCCTCCTCATCTTCAGTAATTTCATGCCAACCAGAGATATCAAGTTAATGTGTCTTCGTATTGTTTTCCTCCTCCTCCTCCTCCTCCTCCTCCTCTGAGAACTAACGGGGATTTTATTCATTTTTACTCTCACATTCCTTCCCTACTCTTCCCTACCTCCTCCTCCTCCTCCTCCTCCTCCTCCTCCTCCTCCTCTGAGAACTAACGGGGATTTTATTCACTTTTACTCTCACATTCCTTCCCTACTCTTCCCTACCTCCTCCTCCTCCTTCCCCTCCTCCTCCACTGTGATTATAAAATATGTTGTGTATTACGTATATTGTTAAGCTCCAGGAGAGAGAGAGAGAGAGAGAGAGAGAGAGAGAGAGAGAGAGAGAGAGAGAGAGAGAGAGAGAGAGAGAGAGAGAGAGAGAGAGAGAGAGAGAGAGAGAGAGAGAGAGAGAGAGGAAAGGTTAACCAGAAAGAATTTTAAGTGAAAGATGGAGAGAGAGAGAGAGAGAGAGAGAGAGAGAGAGAGAGAGAGAGAGAGAGAGAGAGAGAGAGAGAGAGAGAGAGAGAGAGAGAGAGAGAGAGAGAAGGTTAACCAGAAAGAATTTTAGTTAAGTGAAAGATGGAAATGAGAGAGAGAGAGAGAGAGAGAGAGAGAGAGAGAGAGAGAGAGAGAGAGAGAGAGAGAGAGAGAGAGAGAGAGAGAGAGAGAGAGAGAGAGAGAGAGAGAGAGAGAGAGAGAGAGAGAGAGAGAGAGAGAGAGAGAGAGAGAGAGGACCAGTCTTTCCTCCAGCAAACTGTTATTCCCTTCAAAGTTGCACTAAAATTTTCCCTCCAGCCACAAACATTATCTCTATTTCTTACTCACCTCAAGGCCTCTCTCTCTCTCTCTCTCTCTCTCTCTCTCTCTCTCTCTCTCTCTCTCTCTCTCTCTCTTTCAGTTAGTGTGACTCACCTAGCTATCTATTTATCTGTCTGTCCGTCTGTCTGTCTGTCTGTCTCTGATGTAACTAAATCTCTCTCTCTCTCTCTCTCTCTCTCTCTCTCTCTGGCTCTTTAAATCTCTTAACCAGATGATACATGGCATTTTTTTAAACAATGGTAATAATAATAAAATAATAATAATAATAATAATAATAATAATAATAACAATAGCAATAATAATAACAACAAATAATAATAATTAGAATGTTTTACCTTTAACGAAGCTTGAAGTGGTGGTGGTGGTGGTGGTGGTGATGCTGGCTTGGATGAACAGTAGTAACAATAATATCCTTCATTGTATTATATATGGTGTAAGGTCTTGCGGTTTGCATTGATCTGGAGGCTTATTTCAGTTAGTCAGCTAGCCAAGCCTCCCCTCGCAGCAGTCATCTGCAAACACAATGTATATGATGCGCTGTTGAATTGTCGTCCTTGTATTCCTTCCAGTGTAATTATGTTGTTGATTTAATGTTATCTGTTGATGTTTACTTAGTTCATTGAACATGGTTTTAAGAAGCAAAATACAGTCGCCTTGGTACAGCCAGCTCGCTCACTTTTATACAGCGTAATGCACCAGATGTTCCTGAACACACATTAACCTCGTCTCCGCAGACCAAATTTTGTTGTTTTCTTGGTGAGAGAGAGAGAGAGAGCAAACTGTGCACGGGGAGGGAGCCAGGGAGCTACAGGGAACCAGGACGCCGCTGTGTTGTTATGCCAAAACACTCAGCTGCGGCTTGTCATACCCAGTATGACAAGCTTGTCAGGGCGGCAATGTCCACTTGCTTACTTGGTAATGTGTCTCTGAGTCGCTGAATGTTGGCCAGGCCGCTGTTGTGTTCGTGGGACAGGTAAAATAAGCACAACAGCGGCTGGAACTCACCTCAATCACATATTTGTTTAAACTGTTTTGGCGCCGCCAAAAGACCATCTCAATATGCAGATTTTATTTCTAACTTATGAAAACAAATAATGTTTAGGGGATTTTGTGCATTCATATTTTGTAGAAATATACTAGAAGAGGAAAAGTCTCACTAACCTTGAGTTTTATCAATTAAGGAGCAAAATAAGTGTTTTTCCCCGAAAATTTAGATGGTATGAAAAGCATACCATGTTTACAATCTTCACTATTGTCTCATTGTCTAGGTTATTACCTAGACAGACATGTAAAAATACTCTTAACTATTTTAGTATTTCGTTAGATGGTAACAGATATCCAAAAAAGAGATAAGATACCCAGTAACTCTTGTGAAATATGACACGATGAATGACAGTCTTCACTACATTATGACTTTTATGCTACGAGAGAGAAATGCTTTTGATGCCACCTTGTCTATAAGAGCAGGGTGAATGAGTGGAAGCCCCAATAAATTATTATCCTTTATGATATTACCTTATCCTTTGCTGTGTGTGTTATTCTTTGTCTATAAGAGCAGGGTGAATGAGTGGAAGCCCCAATAAATTGTTATCCTTTATGATATTACCTTAACCTTTGCTGTGTGTGTTATTCTGCTCTTACCTTATTTCCACCCAAACCATAAATTTGTCTAAAGCTCCCCAATGACTCAGTACTAACAACCTGGGCCCGTATACACAAACCTTTTTTGTTAGTCTTAACAATCTCTGCTAGCTAACAGAAAATCACTAAAAGTAATTCACCAATGCTTAACTAGCAAATGTTAGCTAGTAAACAGTTGTTTGTCAAGTCCCGCTAAACAATGCTGAAGTTAGCGGCTTATGAACATGTAAATGGGCATATTATTAAAAATTGCACACATAAAACAGTGTTATTAATGCAGTTGTTCAAAATGTATTAATATAGTATCATGGTAGCACATAAATAACGTATATAATGGTTTTTTTAGGAGTACTTATTAACCAACGACAGATATTTTTGGACGAAAGCGCATCGCGCCGTATGTTTGTAGACAGTGTGCAGGCGGCCGCGCCACAGACAAATCTTCCTACACTCAGCAATTACTTCAGAGGATATAGACATGGCAGAAGAACCACAGAAAAAGAAAAGGAAGCCAAACTGGTCACAAGAGGAAACACTCCTCTTGGTTAACGTGATAATGGAGAAACACTTGATTATAAATGGGCGATTTAAACCAAGTTTAAGCCACAAGGACAAGAGGGAGGCATGGCAAAGCATAACTGATGCCATTAATGGAAGAAATCCACTGACTAAGCGGACTGTAGAAGAAGTTGAAACCAAATGGTTTTCTGTGCTCTCAAAATCGAGGAAGAAAATTGCGGCAATAAAGGCTGAATATAACCAATCAGGTAAGATTAACTTGTTACTGTCTACTCTTCCGTTTTAAGAAGTTAACATAAGCGAAATAGCTTTCATGTTATTCCTATTGCTTATTCACCTCAATCAACTTGTCACAATTACTTTCATTAAGGTAGAAATTTAGCATTTGAGTGTTCCTTCTCACAGTATTAATAACATGCATATCATTTAACCAAGATGTGTTGCAAGTACTGTAGCAGTCAAATTCAGTGCAAACTTAGTCATACATACAAATTATATTGTACTGTAATGTGTAGTGCTATTGTATATTTGCAGCTTTACAGTACTTTGCTAAAATATGATTAACTCTTATTGAAGGTGCTGGTGGCCCCCAAGCTCCTCCACTTGACCCAGTAGACATGAAAGTGGAGGAATTATTAGGGGAGAAGAATGCAACTGTGACAGGTGTGAATCAGAATGATCTCGGTTTTCATACGTTGAGGTAAGATTCTTGCAATTTTTTTGTCCTGTGTACTGTATTGGACTTTCTATTGTGTAGTGTACCACAATTTTAGCCTAACATTTGCAATGATATATTGTTATCAGATAGTTCATCCTTCAGCAAGGCATTTTTACATACTGTACTGTAGTTGATATGCACTTTTCTCCTTGTGAGATTAAAATAGTTGCATGTTTTTAACTGTGGTAAATTTATGCAATGGTTTTAGGAAGCTGCAGACCCAGCAACGGCAGGAAGACACTGAAGAGTTGGGAGAAGAACCACCCCAGCAACAGGTAGAGGATGATAGTGAACTCCCTCAGCTTCATTGGCAAAGTGTCCAACGCCAGCCCCAACCACAACAATCTTCGCACAAGGCCCACCACTTAGAACTCTTGGAGGATGGGTCCTTTATAGAATGCACCATCACTGAACCTGAAACCTCTGCGGCCCAACCAAGCATATCAACACCAAAACTAAGAAAGTGTTCAAGTGTCAGTGATGAATATCAACAATACAAAGCTGAAAAACGCAAATTAAAACTTGAAAAGGAAAAGTTAAAAATTGAAAAAAGGAAAGTAAAATTGTTAGCATTGAGGGGAAACATTGAACTTAAACATAAGTTAATGATGGCAGAAATTGATTATTACCAGTCTTTGACAGCAAAAAATATGAAAAATTAATATGTGAATTGTATAGGCTTCATTTTTGGTACAGTATAAATTTATGCAGAGGAAATAAAAATATATTATTTTATTTATTAAGATTTTACAGTCAGTATTATTAACAAAATTGAATCTCATGAAGATTGTCCACCCCAGAGTACCCAACTGAAAATTGTCCACCCGAGCCGCACTCTCATGAAGATTGTCCACTTCAGCTGCTCTCGGCATCTAACACCGAAGTTTAGGTTAGGTTAGGTTAGGGAATGGTCGGGTCAGCTGAAGATTGTCCACCCCCAGTCTCGCTCTCATGAAGATTGTCCACCCTAACATGCTTGGGGTGAACAATCTTCATGAGATCCATAAGGTTATATACTGTAGCATGTATGTAAAGGACAAAAATACAAATTATATTATTTTATAAACTGTATTTGTTTCATTTTATCTTTCACTTTTGACTAAGTGGAAAAAACTTGTTAGTAGAGAGAGAGCACTGCAACAACAATCACACCTTCATGATACCTCACTCAGCCACTGGTCTGCTGCAATATAAATAAATGTACAAAAATTTAGTAGTTTAGAAAATAAGACTGGCACCAATCACAAATATTTATGCACAGTACTGCATCTCTGAGCAAGGGTAATTAAGTTATTATATTAATTTATTATTATTATTATTATTATTATTATTATTCTTATTCTTATTATTTATTATTTTAGTGAACATATATTGTAATGTATACAGTATACTGTATTGTACAGTATACAGTACAGTACATTCAGAAAAGTTGATAAGGATAAGTAGCACATACCTGAAATGAAGATTGGCAATATAATCTCGAAATGGATGTCCATTACGGCCAGCTGGTCTACCAGGATTAGGAGGTATCTCTGCTTCACCTGGCTCTTCTTCATCTGCACCTACGTCCCCTTCAGCTGCATCGTGGAACACTTCATCTTCCTCGTTGATAGGCACTGGAATGTTAAATTGCTTGCACATGTTGTGAAGCAGAGCACAGACATAGACGATTTTGCATGTCTTCTCTGGGGACAATCGCACTTCACCATGAAGTACATGGAACCGTCGCTTGAGCTGGCCAATCCCCCGCTCTACAACACAACGTGTCCTCTTGTGTGCTCTGCAAGAATTGTTAACCATCATAAGGTGAGGTATTGCAGTATATACAGTAGCATCTATAAGCTGCATAGTGTTGAAGAGAAAATCTGTACTGAAGAGGAATTCTATACTGTATTGGTATTTTGGTTGTTATCACATTAAGTAATGACTACTACCTAGACTGGAGAGGACAATACCTCCTTTAAAATAAACTGTACTATATAGCATAAGAAACATGATTTTAACTTACGTGTTATAGTTTGTCTGAACGCCAGCCAGAGGGTTTAGATAAGGCGTCAGCAACCACTCCTTGCAAGGATAACCACTGTCTCCTAGAAGGTAGCATCCAGCTGGGACATAATTTTGTTCAAAAAGTGCCTTCAAGCCAGACTCGTCCAATATCCTGGCATCATGTACTGAACCAGGCCACCGTGCCAAGACATCAAGTATCCTGTACTTGGCATCGAATACGATTTGCACATTGATGCTGTGGTATCGTTTTCTATTTACATATAAATGTTCATCGACACTGGGAGCCACAATTCTAATGTGTGTGCCATCTATGGTACCCACAACACCGGGAAACCTATAGTCTTCCATGAACTCTTCTTGTTTCACTTGAACTTCTTGGCGAGTCAATGGGAATTTTACAAATTGAGTTACAATGTCTGGTTCTGACAGTGCATCAATTGTCTGAGTAATGACACGGCTGATTGTTGCTTGTGAGGTCCCAAAGTCGTCACTGCTGCACTGCTGCATTTTACCCGTGGCCAAATATCTTAGGGTAATTGCCACCTTGGTCTCAGGACTCAGTGGTTGATTCCGTTCTGTACGGGATTGAAGTTTGTCCCTCACTAAATCAGCCACTGTTATTATACCAGCACGGGTTCATCCTGAAGCGTTTGATGAGTTCATCGTCACTGTACTCGTTGAATACGTCCCGTCGCTGTCGATACACTCGCTGTCGTCTTGGAAGTTGTTGTTGTTGCTCCGCCATCTTCTCTACTAACAGGAATTTGTTAAGAGCCTAAAAGTCCCTCCACAGCACTTTTACCTTAACAGTACTTTTAAGGCCCTAACAAGTTTTCTGTATCCACTGTTAGTGCTTAACAGCTAAATGTTAGCCTTAACAGGAATTTGTTACCCTTAACAGCTATTTGTTAGTGCTAACAAGTTTTGTGTATATGGGCCCTGATTGCTGAGTCTATTCCATTCTAATCCTGTCTTTCTTAAATCTATCCTCAAGCTTGAATCCATTTTTACTTCTTGTCCTTCCCTGTTTACTGCCTCAGAGAATTTTGCTTATATCACCCTTGTTGCATCTCATATCACTTGAAGAAATGGATTAGACCTTTTAATCTAATTCTGCCTTTATCAAGCACAAACCAATTATTTATTGCCCTACCTGGAGAATTTTGCTTATATCACTCTTATTATGTCCCCTATACCACTTTAAGACCACTATCAGACCCCTCTTAACCTCTACCTTTTATTAAGTTTAAACCAATTATTTATTTTCCTAAATATAATTACTGACCCTGAAAATTGTGTTTCCCTTTGTGTCATTGCATTATCTCGCTCCATTTCTTCTCCAGAGTGTGTATGACAGCCTGTGTGGTGACATGGTGGTGTCTGTGGCTGACTGTGGCAGGCATGGAGGTCTGGGGAGGAGGAGAGGATGGGGAAAGAGGAGGAAGAGAGGAGAGGTCCCTTCAGCAAATCCCCTTAGGAACCTCAGGATTTCCCTTACCTGTGGATATTGACCCCATTCTTTCAGGTAAGTGAGTAATGGGTGGTGATGGTGGTGTAAATTATCAGAGAGCTATCATAAATACTATCACTGAGTTTATGTAATGTTGCTTCACTAGTCTTATTAATGGTGACACTTCACACAGGCCCCAGAGAACAGATCAACCAAGTGACATCCTTCATTGATGGGTCGGTGATCTACGGGTCCAGCAAGGAGGAGAGTGACGAGCTGCGTGCCTTCTCTGGCGGCCTCCTCAAGGTGCAGCGCGGCCCGGCAAACACCCAGATCCTCACGGCCGACACCAACCAGATTGACTGCAAGACCTCAGGAAGATTCAAGTATGTGTTTGTGTGATAGATGAGTGCATTAGTTAGTGAAAGGGTTATTCAGAGCCTTAGACTGATGTATTTTGAGGTGAACATGACACAAAAACAGCAGAAATTTCCCATAATGAACAACAGAAAGCCAAGCAAACAATAAAACAACAGAGGAAAATGATAAAAACACCACAGTTTTGTCTACCACGCCTCACCACTGACAGTCTCTCCACCACCAGAGCCAGGTCACGCAAGACTCGGGCAGCAGACGGCCAGCTCAAAGACATCGAGTCAGGTTCCCCAAACAACGTACTGGATTTGATGGAGGTTCTGCCTAACACTGACGTCAGCGATATTACGGAAATTCCTAGCGTGTTTGAGCGTGACGACCAGACACTGCCCTGCAACCACACTTTGCGTTTCCGCACAGCTACAGGGTGGTGCAATAATCTTAACTTCC
This sequence comes from Scylla paramamosain, assembly GCF_035594125.1. Classification (NCBI taxonomy): domain Eukaryota; kingdom Metazoa; phylum Arthropoda; class Malacostraca; order Decapoda; family Portunidae; genus Scylla; species Scylla paramamosain. The sequence continues at coordinate 661,684 of NW_026973709.1, forward strand.
CGTCCTTCGGCAAGTCGTTCAGGGCAAAAAGTCGACTCCTACGTCCTTCTTATGAGGACGGTGAGTGTCTGTCTGTCTGTATGTCTGTGTATGTGTGTATATATATGTGTGTGTGCATGTGTGTGTGTTGGTATTTGGGATAGGTCAAGAAATTAAGTGTTTAAGTTTGATGAAGTAAGGGATAAAGTCAAGAGTAGATCAGATAGATGTCTATGTGTCTGTATTAGTGTTAGGGATAGAACATAAATAATGTGTTCAGGCTTTATAAAGTTAAGAATCAGAGAGAAGTCATTTCAGACAGCTAGAGGTCCCAAAGTGATATAGAGAGTATGACAAGGATGACATAAGCAAAATTCTCAGGGTCAGTAATCAGGACAGGACAAGAAATAAAGAACTGAAGCTTGATAAAGTTAGGAAAGAGTATAAATAAATATGTTTGTAAATGAGTCTGTGGTGCCTTGTCTGTGCTGGCCTGTGTGGGAATGCTAGCCTTGTATGTAGACAGAGAGACAGACAGATAGATAGATTACTATTATTATTGTGTGTGTGAGTGTGTGGTGCCTTGTCTGGGCTGGCTTCTGTGGGATTGCTAGCCTTGTATGTAGATAGACAGACAGACAGATAGATATATTACTGTTATTATTGTGTGTGTGTGTGTGTGGTGCCTTGTCTGTGCTTTGTATAGGACTGCCAGTCTCACAGATAGATATATAAACTTAATTCTCACTGAAGTACCCCCATACCTTATCTTCTATAGGACTGCTAACCTGACAGATAGATAGATTAACAAACCAATTTCCTTACAGTACAATCAAGTACCCCCAAACCTTGCCTTCTGTGGGACTGCCAGCCTGACAGATAGATAAACAAATGAATTTCTTTACAATACACTCAAGTACCCCTAAACCTTCTCTTGTCATCCCCAGGTCTGTCTAAACCTCGCGTCACTTGAGTCACCGGCAAGCCTCTCCCTTCCCCTCGGCTCATTTCCACCAACATGCACAACAACGTATCTGCACCGCATGTCCGCTATACCCTAATGGTCATGCAGTGGGGGCCAGTTTATTGACCATGATATTATTTTCACCCCCATCAACAAAGGTAGGTGTGTGTGTGTGTGTGTGTGTGTGTGTGTGTGTGTGTGTGTGTGTGTGTGTTTACATAGTTGTAGCTTCCAAGGTCTGATAAACTATTGATTTGTTGTCTCCTGATCTTTATATGTTTAGTTTTCTTTAATTTCTGCATACTTGTCACTAAAACTATATATTTTCTTAGTCTGTTCCTAACCTAATCTATCTTTGTTGTTTATCATTATCTGTTTTTTTCCATTAGTTATCAAATCTCCTGTTTCTCTTTCTCATTCTAGTGTTAACAGGTATATGTTTTCTAATATTAACTTAACTGTGTATGTGTTGATAAAAAAAAAAAAAGTACTTATTCTCTCTTTACTTCATGTCTGTAAATACACTGACTCCTGGCCCAGCATCTCTTCACCTCACCCACTAAACACATTCACTTCTCTCTCTTCCAGGTTTCCAAGACTCGATTCTGGATTGCCGCAGATGTGACTCTCCCCAGACAGTCCACCCTGAGTGTTTCCCCATAGCCATTCCTCAGAACGATCCATTTTTCCCTCCTGTCAATATATCATCTGGCCAGCCATTCTGCATCCCCCTGACCCGCTCCATGCCAGGCCAGCTGACTCTAGGTGTGTGTGTGTGTGTGTGTGTGTGTGTGTGTGTGTGTGTGTGTGTGTGTGTGTGTGTGTGTGTGTGTGTGTGTGTGTGTGTGTGTGTGTGTGAGAGAGAGAGAGAGAGAGGATATGAAGGTATGCTGTGTGTGTCTATTTTCTCTTGTGGGATGTGACAGAGAGAGAGAGACAGATAGAGAGAGTGAGATAGTTTGTCTTTGCTTCTCCATGTAGGTGTGAGGGAGACAAAGAGAGACACATAGAGTGTGAGATAATGTGTCTGTGTGTTTGTCTGTGTGTTTAGTCCTCTATCATCTAAACCTAACACAGCAAGGCCAATAAAATGATAAAAGAAGAAAATCAACACTACCAATAACACTTTCATCACCTAAACATATTATTACTATTGCTTAAACATAATTCCTTCAACCAGGCTCCCAAGAGTGAAAGAATTACCATTGCTATTATCATTATCACCATCATAACACAAGTAATTTGTTGACCAGGCTACCGGGAGCAAATGAACCAAGTGACTGCCTTCATCGACGCCTCTCACACCTATGGCTCAGACAAGTGTGAGCAGCAGCAACTGAGGACCAAGTCAGTAAGTGTGCAGCACCGGGGAAAACCAGCATGAGGCTTCTATATCTGTCATCCACATCTATATACTAGTCTGATCTTGTTTTAAAATCTCCCTATTGACTGGGTGCTAACAACCTGAAAAGTAGTAGTAGTAGTAGCATCTCACAGTGCTAGGCTGGCCACTGACACCCATACACACACACACACACACACACACACACACACACACATACCTATTGGTTCTGAAAAGAGGGAGAAAGAGAGATGCAGAATAATGTACTACTACTGCTACTCCACTACCCCTGCAGGACGGCATGCTACGAGGCACACCCAACCCCCTGTGAGGCAAAGACCTGCTGCCCACTGAGAATGAGAACCATGAGTGTCAGGCTCCCTCTGGCCGGTGCTTCACTGGAGGTTAGTGTTTGGCTGAGGTTAGCTTAGGTAAGGTTAGGTAAGGTTACTGTTTGCATTGCTTACTAGATGATGTCACTGTCTACATATGACTGAGGAGAGAGAGAGAGAGAGAGAGAGAGAGGAGAGAGAGAGAGAGAGAGAGTGAGAGAGAGAGGAGAGAGAGAGAGAGAGAGAGAGAGAGAGACGAGAGGAGAGAGAGAGAGAGAGAGAGAGAGAGAGGAGAGAGAGAGAGAGAGAGAGAGAGAGAGTCTTTAAAGAGTCATTTATGTGTATGTGATTGACTGAATGGGTGAATGAGAGAGAGAGAGAGAGAGAGAGAGAGAGAGAGAGAGAGAGAGAGAGAGAGAGAGAGAGAGAGAGAGAGAGGAGAGAGAGAGAGAGAGGAGAGAGAGAGAGAGAGAGAGAGAGAGGAGAGAGAGAGAGAGAGAGAGAGAGAGAGTCTTTAAAGAGTCATTTATGTGTATGTGATTGACTGAATGGGTGAATGAGAGAGAGGAAGAGAAATAGAGACCCTTCAAAGAGTATGTTTTTTGTTTGTCTGTGTGTGTGTGTGTGTGTGTGTGTGTGTGTGTGTGTGTGTGTGTGTGTGTGTGTGTGTGTGTGTGTGTGTGTGTGTGTGTGTGTGTGTGTGTGTGTGTGTGTATGACTGAGTGAATAAGAGGAAAAAACAGAGAGAAAGCCTTGAAAACATCCACTTGTCTGTTTCCTCCCACCCACAGGAGACACCCGGGCCTCAGAGCAGCCTGGCTTGGCTGCGCTACACACTCTGATGATGCGTGAACACAACAGAGTGGCCGGGGAACTGAAGCGCCTCAACAAACACTGGAATGATGAGCAGCTCTTCCAAAATGCCCGGCGTATCGTGACGGCCATCAACCAGCATGTCACGTACAATGAGTGGCTGCCAAGGGTGCTGGGGTGGAACGCTGTTAATCTGTATGAGCTTAACTTGCTGCCTGAGGGCTATTCTGAAGGTAGGTTAATGTGTGTGTGTGTGTGTGTGTGTGTGTGTGTGTGTGTGTGTGTGTGTGTGTGTGTGTGTGTGTGTGTGTGTGTGTGTGTGTGTGTGTATGTGTGCAACATTTCCCTCTAACACACTGCACTCCTAATGACTATCTCTCTCTCTCTCTCTCTCTCTCTCTCTCATCTCTCTCTCTCTCTCTCAGATTACGATGCATACTGCAACCCAACAGTGCTCAATGAATTTGGCATAGCCTTCCGCTTTGGCCACTCTCTACTCAAGCCCTTCCCTGGAGCGCATGGACGGAATATTTGCCAAGCGCAACCCTCCTGTCAAGCTGAGCGAACACTTCTTCAACCCAGACCTACTCTACCAGCCTGGGATGCTTGATGAGATCATCCGCGGCCTGACTACTGTGTCCATGGAGACACTGGACCAGTTCTTGACAGATGAGGTGACCAACCATCTCTTTGAAGACAAGCGGCAGCCATTCTCTGGCCTGGACCTGGCTGCCCTCAACATCCAGCGAGGCAGAGACCATGGACTGCAGCCTTACAATGAGTACAGGGCCCTCTGTAACCTGACCAGGGCGAGGTCGTTTGATGACCTGCACAGGGAGATAGCGAGGCCGGTGATCGAGCGAATGAAACGGACGTACGCACACGTGGATGACATAGATCTGTTCACTGGTGGATTGATTGAGACGCCGCTGCACGGTGGACTGGTCGGTCCCCACGTTCGGCTGCACCCTCGGCATTCAGTTCAGGAACCTCCGCTGCTGTGACCGGTTCTGGTATGAGAATGCTGACCCACTTGTGCGCTTCACCGACCCTCAGCTCACTGAAATAAGAAAGGTGGGTCTTCCTTGGTGGTGGTGGTGGTAGTAACAGTAGCAGTAGTCTATCCATCTGTGAGTAATGAGTGGTGGTGGTGGTAGCAGTAGTAGTAATAGTATCTCTGTTGGTGTTAAGTAGTGGTGGTAGTAATAGTAATAATAGTAGCAGTAGTATCTCTGTCTGTGGGTGGTGAGCAGCAGTTAGTAGTAATAGCAATAGTTCATTTCTCTTTATATACCAGGCTGGCAATCCCACACAAGCCACACACACACACACACACACACACACACACACACACACACACACACACACACACATTCTTATCCCAGTCAGCCATAGGATAGAAAGGAATAATAGTAGTAGAAATAATAGTAGCATTAGTAAAAGTAAATCACCTTACTTATCAAATCAACTTAAAATCTAAGTAACCTTGCCAAATCTACTCAAAACTTAACTTAATTACCTAATCTGTCCTAAATCTAGTTATGTCTAACCTTACTAATCAAATTAGCTAACTTATCTTGATCTTACTTAACAAATGAAGTGTTTTAGCAGCAAACAAATGAGCTCAAGTGTGTCTCTTCTCTACAGGTGACACTGTCCAAGCTTCTGTGTGACAACTGTGACTATGTGGAAAGTGAACAGTGGTCTGTCTTTGACCTTCCAGACCCCTTCCTGTAAGTACTGCTCCTGCACACACACACACACACACACACACACACACACACACACACACACACACACACACACACACACACACACACACACACACATACAGACACAGACAAAATGCTATCCCCTTATCCCTTCCTCACCCCCAGGAACCCCCGAGTGTCATGTCGCGACCTCCCCGGGGTGAACCTTGAGCTGTGGAAAGAGCGTGTGTCATGTGGCGTAGGCAAGACTAACATCGACATAAGTGGAGCAGAACGGCATCTCTCCTTGTGTTATGTGCACCTGTACCAAGGAAGGGGTGAGTCTTGTGCATCTGTCTGTCTGTCTGTTTGTCTGTTTGTTTTGCTATTTATAATGCTATCAATGCCTGGAAGTGCCTATCTGTCTGTTTATCTGCTTATTAAACCCAACCCCCACAGCCTGTCTGCCAGAGCCTCAATTAACAAGTGCCTAGAGACTCCCTAAAGGCAAATCTAAGTATTTCTCCCCTCTCTCTCTCTCTCTCTCTCTCTCTATCACAGCTAGTCTGCCAGCCTCAACTAACAATGGTACCTGGAGTCCACTTATATACAAAGCTGAGTGTTTCTCTGTCTCTCTCTCCTCCACAGCCTGTCTGCCAGAGCCTCAAGATAGACAACTGCTTCCACCTGGCCCAG